>NC_057800.1:75629178-75709451 GCF_018294505.1 Triticum aestivum
CTTGGACTGCAGCTAAGCCCCCGAGTGGAAGGCTGGCTTACCACTCGGTAGGATTTTGATAAACTTAGGCGAGTCCTTGGACTGCAGCTAAGCCCCCGAGTGGAAGGCTGGCTTACCACTCGGTAGGATTTTGATAAACTTAGGCGAAACGGATTCGCAGCTAAGCCTCCGAGTGAGAGTCTGGCTCACCACTCGATAGGATTTTTACAAACTTAGGCGAAACGGATTCGCGGCTAAGCCACCCACTGAGGGGGAGTTTTTATGTGGACAAAAATAAAAAGTGATGGCACAATTATTTCTAAACCCATGAACTACAGAAGTACTTTATTGCAACTCATCCGAGTGATAAAACTTAAGTGTAAAATGGGCGGAGTAGCTCCGCGTTCCAAGCTCGGGGCTCGTCGATATTATGCTCGACGTTGTAAAGACGGTACGCCCCGTTGTGGAGAACCTTGGTGACGATGAAGGGGCCTTCCCAAGAAGGAGCAAGCTTGTGTGGTTTGTGCTGATCCACTCGGAGAACCAAATCCCCTTCCTAGAAGGCTCGACCTCTCACATTTCGGGCGTGGAAACGGCGCAGATCTTGTTGGTAGATGGTCGACCGGATCAGAGCCATCTCCCTTTCTTCCTCTAAAAGGTCGACTGCGTCCTGCCGCGCTTGTTCAGCTTCTGCTTCGTTGTAGATTTCGACTCGAGGAGCATTGTGGAGAAGATCACTCGGCAAGACTGCTTCGGCTCCATAGACCAAGAAGAATGGAGTTCTTCCGGTCGACCGATTGGGCGTGGTCCGCAGTCCCCAGAGTACAGATGGAAGTTCGTCGACCCAAGCTCCAGCCGCGTGTTTGAGGTCACGCATCAGTCGCGGCTTCAGTCCCTTGAGAATCAGTCCATTAGCTCGCTCTGCTTGTCCATTCGACTGCGGATGGGCGACTGATGCGTAGTCGACCCGTGTGCCCTGGGAGTTGCAGAAGGTTCTGAATTCCTCTGAGTCAAAGTTCGACCCATTATCCGTAATGATGCTGTGCGGGACTCCATATCTGAATATTAGTTCCCTGATGAAGCTAACAGCAGTACCGGTGTTGAGGCTCTTGATTGGTTTAGCCTCGATCCACTTGGTGAACTTGTCGACTGCCACCAGTACATGCGTGAAGCCACTTCGTCCTGTTCTCAAAGGGCCGACCATGTCCAGCCCCCAGACTGCAAAAGGCCAGACGAGTGGGATGGTCTTCAAAGCTGACGCAGGTTTGTGCGACATATTCGAGTAGAACTGACATCCCTCGCACTTATCCACTATCTCCTTTGCCATCTCATTCGCCTTGGGCCAGTAAAATCCGGCTCGGTATGCTTTGGCCACGATGGTCCGGGAGGACGCATGATGACCACAGGTCCCCGAGTGAATATCATTGAGGATGAGTCGACCTTCTTCTGGTGTTATGCACTTCTGACCGACTCCAGTCGTGCTCTCTCTGTATAATTGTCCTTTGATGACGGTAAAGGCCTTAGATCGACGGACGATCTGTCGAGCCTCTTCCTCATCCTCCGGAAGCTCTTTCCTCAAGATATATGCGACATACGGAATCGTCCAGTCGGGAATGACTACCAAAACCTCCATGATCAAGTCGACCACC
Source organism: Triticum aestivum (assembly GCF_018294505.1). Lineage (NCBI taxonomy): Eukaryota > Viridiplantae > Streptophyta > Magnoliopsida > Poales > Poaceae > Triticum > Triticum aestivum. The sequence continues at coordinate 75,630,807 of NC_057800.1, forward strand.
GCTGGGACTTCAACTTCAGTCGGATCTGTGGCACTCTTGGGCTGCGGAGTTTCTTCGGTGAAAGGATCTTCTTTGACTGACGGAGTATGTATATGCTCCAAGAACACACCACTCGGAATGGCTTCTCTCTTGGAACCTATCTTTGCTAGATCATCAGCTGCTTGATTTTTTAGTCGGGGTATATGATGGAGCTCCAACCCCTCGAACTTTTTCTCCAGCTTCCTCACTGCACTGCAGTATCCAGTCATGGCTGGGCTTCTCACGTCCCACTCTTTCATCACCTGATTGACCACTAAATCCGAGTCGCCATAGACCATTAGGCGACGGACGCCGAGTGAAATGGCCATGCGCAACCCATATAGGAGGGCCTCATATTCTGCCTCATTGTTGGAGGAATCAAAGTGAATCTGGAGCACATATCTGAGCTTATCTCCTCTGGGGGAAACCAGGACAACCCCAGCACCGGAACCATTCAACATCTTAGAACCATCGAAAAACATGGTCCAATGCTCCAAGTGAACTTCAGTCGGCTGCTGCTGTTCGATCCACTCGGCGAGGAAATCTGCTATTGCCTGGGACTTAATGGCTTTCTTTGCCTCAAACTTGATATCAAGGGGAAGAAGTTCAATCGCCCATTTGGCCACTCGACCAGTTGCATCTCTGTTGTGCAAAATCTCTGATAGTGGAGCGTCGCTGACGACTGTGATTGAATGGTCAGAGAAATAATGAGCAACCTTCTTTGTGGTCATGTATATTCCATACACAAGCTTCTGATAATGAGGATATCTCTGCTTGGATGGAGTCAACACTTCAGACAAATAATACACTGGGCGCTGAACTTTGAGAGCTTTTCCTTCTTCTTCCCGCTCGACCGTTAGCACAGTACTGACGACTTGTCCTGTGGCTGCGATGTAGAGCAACAGAGGCTCTTTGCTGATTGGAGCAGCAAGCACCGGCTGGGTGGAGAGCAGAGCTTTTAGCTCGGCAAACGCTGCATCAGCTTCTGGAGTCCACTCGAACTTGTCAGCCTTCTTCATCAGTCGGTAAAGAGGCAATGCCTTTTCACCGAGTCGTGAGATGAATCGACTTAATGCGGCCAAGCATCCAGTAAGCTTCTGGACATCGTGCACTCGCACAGGGCGTTTCATTCGGAGAATAGTGCCAATCTTTTCTGGGTTGGCGTCGATTCCCCGTTCGGAAACGAGAAAACCGAGTAACTTGCCACCAGGAACTCCAAATGTGCACTTTGATGGATTGAGCTTGATATCATACCTTCTGAGGTTGGCAAATGTTTCGGCGAGGTCAGCGAGCAGGTCGGAACCTTTTCGTGACTTGACAACAATATCATCCATATAAGCTTCGACATTCCGACTGATTTGAGTGAGTAGACACTTCTGGATCATTCGCATAAATGTGGCTCCGGCATTCTTGAGGCCGAATGGCATGGTGATATAGCAGAAGCACCCGAATGGAGTGATGAAAGCTGTTTTTACTTCATCGGGCCCATACAGACAGATCTGGTGGTACCCGGAGTAAGCATCTAAAAAAGACAACCTCTCGCATCCCGCGGTCGAGTCAACAATTTGATCTATGCGAGGGAGAGGAAAGTGATCTTTCGGGCAGGCCCGGTTGATGTGCTTGAAATCAATGCACATTCGGAGCGACTTGTCCTTCTTAGGAACCATGACGACATTAGCGAGCCACTCGGAGTGGAATATCTCTCGGATAAATCCTGCCGCCAACAGTCGAGCCACTTCTTCACCGATGGCCTTTCTCTTCTGGACGGCGGACCGCCGAAGATGTTCTTTGACTGGCTTTGCAGACGAGTCGACTCTTAGGCGATGCTCAGCCAGTCCCCTAGGAACACCTGGCATGTCAGCGGGCTTCCATGCAAAAAAGTCCCAGTTCTCACGGAGGAACTGGATGAGCGCTTCTTCCTATTTTGGGTCGAGTGTTGTGGAGATGCGGGTCGGAGCTGCTTCGGGGTCGGTCGGGTGAATGTGAACAGGCTTCGTCTCACCGGACGACTGGAATGCAGATTCTGTGGCGGGCTTCTTGGATCGTAGCAAGTCACTCGGATCTGCGTTTTGCTTGTATTCTTCGAACTCGACCGCTGTCACTTGGGAATCGGCAATTTTGGAGCCCTTCTGAAAGCACTCCTCTGCCTTTTTCCTATCACCGGTGACAGTGATCACACCTTTGGGACCGGGCATCTTCAATTTGAGGTACACGTAACATGGTCGAGCCATGAACCGTGCATAGGCTGGTCTCCCCAAAATGGCATGATATGCACTTTGAAAATCCACGACCTCAAACGTCAACTTTTCTTTGCGAAAATGCTTTGAATCGCCAAACACTACGTCCAAAGCTATCTGGCCGAGTGACTCGGCCTTCTTCCCTGGTATAACTCCATGGAAGCTCATGTTACTAGTGCTCAGTCGGGACATCGGAATGCCCATACCTTTCAACGTGTCTGCATATAACAGATTCAGCCCACTTCCACCATCCATCAGCACCTTTGTCAGTCGAGTGCCTTCAACAACTGGATCGACCACCAAAGCTTGCCTCCCGGGGGTGGCGATATGAGTCGGGTGATCAGATTGGTCGAATGTGATGGGTGTTTGAGACCACTTCAGATAATTTGCCTTTGCTGGGGCAACCATGTTCACCTCTCGGTTAATCACTTTCAGTCGACTTCTGCTTTCCACATCCGCAAAGATCATCAGAGTGGAGTTGATATGCGGATATCCTCCCTCACTGTCCTCTTTGTCTTCGGCTTTGTCCGACTCCTTCTCCTTGTCCTTAGACTGTTTTCCCTGAAACTGCTGGATCAGGAGTCGACATTGGCGAGTGGTGTGCTTTGGGTAAATGATATTCCCCTCTTCATCTTTCTTCGTGTGAATATGACACGGCATATCCATCACGTCGTTCCCTTCTTTATCCTTTACCTTCTTGGGGTTCCAGGATCCTTTTGGTTTCTCCTTAAACTTTCCTTGAGTCACGGCCAGAGCCTCTCCAGGAGCTGCCGGTTCAGCCTTCCGCTTCTGTTTCCGACTGGTGTTTCCTTTTTCCGACTGACTCGGCTTGTGCTTGCCGCTTCGGAGTCGGTCTTCTTCTTCGCCGTTGGCGTACTTGGTAGCAATCTCCATCATCCGACTCAAGGTCATGTCACCGGTTCAACCAAATTTCAAACTCAGTTCTCTGTTCTTGACACCATCTTTGAAGGCGCATACTACCTGATGGTCAGAGACATTTTCCACAGTGTGGTGCAAAGTGATCCACCTCTGAATATACTCTCTGAGAGTCTCATTGGTTTTCTGCACGCAGACTTGCAACTCTGTCAATCCCGCTGGTCGCTTGCAAGTCCCTTCGAACGTTCTGACGAACACTCAGGACAGATCTTCCCAAGTGTAAATGCTGCTAGGAGGCAATTGAGTTAACCATGCCCTGGCAGAACCTTCCAACATGAGGGGCAAATGCTTCATGGCCACCTCGTCGTTCCCACCACCGATCTGAACTGCCACTCGGTAGTCTTCAAGCCAAGTTTCAGGCTTAGACTCACCAGTGAACTTGCTGACTCCTGTTGCCAACCTGAAATTGGGGGGAATAACTGCGGCTCTGATAGCTCTGCTGAAACATTCAGGACCAGAAACATGTACTCGACTGCTCGTGGGCACATCTCTGTCGAGTGCACCTCGATGGGCTCTGTTCCGGTCGACCAATCCTTGCACGATAATGGATCGCGCGTCGAAGCCTGGCTCTCTGGGGTCAACTGGAACCCTACGCCCTGTACTGTACTGACGCCTATCATCTGGCTGCCGAGGAGCGTAAGACCCACCCCTCGGAGGGGAATAGGGCACTCGACGCCTATCGTCTCGGTCGAGTCTGTCGCCATATTGATCTCGCCGATTCTCACGCCCTTCGCGCCGCGGAGGCGATCTGGGGCTGTGAGCCGACTGAACCGTATTCACAGTGACAGATCGACTGTGAATTCTGTTGCGCGACTGAGACACGGCTGAATTCTGATCTCCTGCTGCCCGGAGCAGATCCCTGATCTGCAGCAAACCTCTGCCAGCTTCTGACTGCGAAGGCTGAATGGACTCTGCTATACGGGTCGCAGCTGCTAAATTCTGAATTGGGGTTCGATATACCTGAGTCGGCGGGAAGAGTTGACGTCGACTGGTGTCGGGAACTCGTTGCCGCGCGCGCTCGTCGAGTGCTCGCTGAAGGTTCTCCAGTCGAGTGCGCTCGGCCAAATTGGCCAGACGCGCCTCCTCCAAGGCACGAGCCTCGGGGGTTTCTCCTGCGATGGAAATACGCAGGGGATCCTCGTTCCTGCGGCGAAGCTCTTCTCTTTGCAGAGAGTCGAGTGGCTCGGGCTGGTACTCTTCGTAGCCTCGAGCAGGGTCGCCGCCGTCGCCTGCTCCACCACCGCGGGCGAAGCCAGGAGGGCTGTGGGGCCCGTCGACCATCAAGATTTCCGCCGCTGGATCACTGCTTCCGCACTCGGATGCAGTCTCTCCGGAGCCAGTCGACTGATCGAACAAGCCGTAGAGAGATTCGTTGGGCTCGATTGCCGCAACTTGTGTAGTGGCCGACTGGCGAGCCACCGCGTGACTCACCCATCGCTGAAGCCTCGACCGGCCTGAGCGCTTGTGCTGGCGGGAGACCGGGAGGGTGGAAGATGGAGGAGCCGACCGATACTGGGTCGATGGTTGTCGCAGCAGAACGCCGCGGACACATGCGCGAAAATGCGTCGCACCGCGGACGGGGAGCGCATCTACGTCGAGTGGAGCCTCCTGGAGCCATGCGGAGTCGTCGGCGATGAAGGCGAGAGCGCCGAGACGGATCTCTTGACCCTCGACCAAAATTCCAGCAGACACCATGATGAAAGTACTCGGAAGAATCGCAACTTCTCCACAAAATCGCTAAAACACCTGCCCCACGGTGGGCGCCAACTGTCGTGGTTCTAAGCCTGACAGTAGAGTGGGGGGTAGGTATGGAGAGGCAAGGTCCTAGCTATGGAGAAGTTGTAAGCACAAAGGATGTACGAGTTCAGGCCCTTCTCGGAAGAAGTAACAGCCCTACGTCTCGGAGCCCGGAGGCGGTCGAGTGGATTATGAATGTACGGATTACAAGGTGCCCAACCCTTCTGCCTGTGGAGGGGGGTGGCTTATATAGAGTGCGCCAGGACCCCAGCCAGCCCACGTAGGAGAGGGTTTAAGGTGAGTTAAGTCTGGGGCGTTACTGGTAACGCCCCACATAAAGTGCCTTTACTATCATAAAGTCTACTTAATTACAGGCCGTTGCGGTGCAGAGTGCCTCTTGACCTCCTGGTGGTCGAGTGAGTCTTCGTGGTCGAGTCCTTCAGGCCAGTCGAGTGAATCCTCGTTGGTCGACTGGAAGGCGACCTCTTCTGGGGATGTCCTAGGGTAAGTTACTTGGAACAGGTCCATGACCCTACCCTAGGTACATAACCCCATCAAGCGGCCCGCCATCTCCGAGGAGCTTGCCACGAGCAGGGCCCGCAGCGCAGCCCCCAGCGCAGCCAAGAAGGCGCCTCCGCAGGGTCGGCGACGTAGCAGGGCGGCAAGTGGGCCAACAGCCGCAGCGTCGCGCGACGCACTCTACCGCGGCAAGTACGGTTGCCGCGGGAGCGCCTCCCGCCGTAGCGACAACTGAAACGGGGCCGTCTCGGGCTGGCGCCGCAGCCCCCGCCAAGCGGCCAAGGGATCCCACCCCTCCACCTTGTCGCGCCGGGGGTGGGCCAAACTTCGACCTCTCCGCGCTCAGCTACGACGAGGAGGAAGAAGAAGAAGAATAAGATTCCCTTGCTTGTTCTTGTAGTTCTTCAACTTGCTGATCTTGTCTTGCATCTGATCTGACCCACCCTGGACTCTCCCTTTTCAGGACTCTGGCCCAGAGGGCGGCGAAGAGGGCCAAGGCTCAGGTGGTGGTCATCGAGGACGGGCCCACTGCGACGACAGGAGGCACGCCCAAGACCACCTTGCCGGATCCGGCCATCACTTTGCAGAGCAGCCCCCAGCGTAAGCATATGGTTTACTTTCTGCTTCTGGGTGCGCGTGGTTGCTCTTTTCCTTTGTTGACATCTGATCACTGGTTTGTTTGTGCAGGAGGAGAACAGCTTCATCAGGAGGGCATGGTGATCTCCTCCGACTCGTCGTCTGCTTCGACTACGCCGCCAAGGGCGGACTCCCCGGCAAGGGAGCGTTCTCCGGCAAGGAAGCGATCTCCGGCAAGGGAGGAGTCTCCGGCAAGGGGGGAGTCTCTGGCAAGGGACAGCGCCAACGATCCCCCGGTGGTGGAGGTCGTGACAACAGATCCTAGCACAGGTAGTCCTTCTTGCCCGAAACTTTCCTTGTAGTCTTCTGCTGATTTCTCTTCTCGGATACTTGTTTGATTTCTCCTTCTTCTCCGGTCGTCAGACCCACCCTCCACGGATCTGATGGAGACCGAGGCGGGCGGCGAGGAGGACGCGCGCGGCAATACTGATGATGTCGCGGCCACCGAAGAAGGAGCCGGCGCTGACGTGCCCGCCGGCGAAGAGGCCGCCAAGGCTGCTGCCGAAGAAGCTGGCGGGGGATCTGGCGATCTCACTGACGGTCCTGAGGCCGCAGGAGCGCCAGGCGCTGCACCGACCGCCGATCCCTCCGCCGCTGCCGCGGCGGCAGACTCCGAGGAGTCCCAGCCCGGCGCCTATCTGAAGGCCGGCGAGGGCATCTTCATCAAGCTCCCCTGGGCGTCGAGCTCCAGGGCGCCGATGGAAGGAGAAGCTCTGGATGGGGAGGTGCTTGCCTCCGCCGGGTTGTCGATCGTCGACGCGCCGGGAAGCAGCAGCAGCGAGCCTGAGGAGGAGCAGCTGCTACGGAGGCTGCTGGCGCTCTACCGCGCCCGCCAAGTCAAGTTGGAGTCCCGGGAAGCGCTTGTCACGAGGGCGAGCATGGACATAGAGAAGCGTGCGGAGGAGCTCCGGGGTCTTCACCAAGAAACTCTCCGGGCCTTGGCGGAGGAGCGGGAGCAGCTTGCTGAGGAGCGGAAGGCCTTCCTCCTTGAGAAGGCTGAGGCTGAAGAGCAGCAGCGGCTCACCGGCGAGAAGCTGTACGCGCGAGAAGGCGAGCTGACTCAGCGGAAAGTGAACCTCGACAGCCACGAAGAGGAGCTTGCCGCGCGCGAACGGGCACTTGGCGGGACGCTCCAAGAGGCAAAGGATGCGGCTGCGGCTACCGAGGCCGCCAAGAAAGAATTGGAGGCAAAGGTGGCGCAGCTGGAAACTGATCTGAAGGCTGGTGGTGAAGAGCTTGCCGCGCTCAAGCTAGAGCGCGAGAAGGACGCCCTTGCCCATGGTGAGCTGCAGGGCCGACTCGCCGAGAGGGGCAAGGAACTGAGAGCCGCCAAGGATTCCAACGCAGATCTGACGCTGAAGCTGGCCACCTTGACGGAGACGTTGGACAGCGCCAGGAAACGGGAGGCAGACTTGAAGAAAGACATCAAGACCAACGATTCGCTGCTGGCGAGGGCCGCCGAAACCCAGAATCTCCTCAGAGATACCACGGCGCTCTGGACGGAGGGCCTCGTGAACATTGCTGCAGTCATTGAAGAGGAGCTGGTGCAGTTGGGTGTGGAAGGCTTCGGGTACTCCTCCGACGAGAACCTCCAACCCAGTGCCAAGCTCACTTTGTTCTTCAAAGGCGTGGCGACGGCGCTCCAGCAACTCCGGGAACGGATCCCAAAGCAGTTGGCCGACGAGTCACGCTCAATTTGTGCCGGAGTTCTGGAGAAGGTGCTGGTGAAGGTGGCCTTCCGCAATCCGGGCCTCAACCTCACCAACGTCCTCAAGAGGCTGCCGGCGGACGCTGATCTTGACGCACTTAAGGCCCTCGTCGCACCCATTGTGGACAGGGTGAACGAGGTCAAAAGGGTTGACGGCGGTCGCGTAGATTAGGCCGTCCGTTTTCTTCTTTTCTTGTCGCTGCCAGTCATGTCATGGGAACACTTTATTAGAGGCGCGACAAGTTATTTTTGTAATATAACTCTATTTTAGGCAAAATATCGCTGTGTTACTTCCTTTACTCGACTCTTGGCTTTGTATGGCTCTGCCCTACGCTTTCTAGGGAAACTTGCCGGTGCAGGCACCCTTGCCGCGAGCGCCGAGTGCGGAACTTCAGCAGCCTGCTAGCGGGGTCGCTACCGACAAGCAACCTTGTTGCAACTAGTTGCAGCTCACTTAAGTTGTTGAGCGGACTCAACTTGTTGGAATTCTTGGCGGACTAAACACGCCGAAGAAGAAGGTCGCCTTCCTCGAAGCTCCTGGCTTTAACTCTGCGGCTATGGTAGCGACGCAAAGCTTGCTGGTAGCGAGCGGCTCGCACAGCAGCCTGGAGACGGTCTTCCTCAAGGAGCAGCGCGTCATCTTGTCGCAGCTGCTCTTGCTCGAGCTCATCATAAGCGAGCACTCGAGGCGACCCGTAAACGAGTTCCGTGGGGAGAACTGCCTCCGCTCCGTAGACTAGAGCGAAGGGTGTCTGGCCAGTGGCTCGATTTGGCGTCGTCCTGATCGACCAAAGAACCACCGGCAGCTCCTCGATCCAGTTTCTTCTGCACTTGTGCAGCCTGTCGAAAGTTCTGGTCTTGAGGCCTCGCAGCACTTCAGCATTTGCCCTCTCCGCTTGACCGTTGCTTCTCGGATGAGCAACAGAAACGAAGCAGACCTTGGCGCCAAGATCTTGGATGTACTGCATGAAGGTGCGGCTCGTAAATTGCGTGCCGCTGTCAGTGATGATCCTGTTAGGAACCCCGAAACGGCAAACAATCGACCTGAAGAACTTGACTGCTGACTGTGCTGTCACCTTCCTCACTGGTTCCACTTCCGGCCACTTTGTGAACTTGTCGATTGCAACGTAACTCAAAGCCCCCGACAGCTCGGGGGAAGGAGCCGAGGATGTCGAGCCCCCAGATCGAAAATGGCCAGGATAAAGGGATCGTCTGGAGAGCTTGAGCTGGCTGGTGTATCTGTTTGGAATGGAACTGGCACGCTTCACACTTGGTTACTTGTGCAGTTGCATCCTGGAGGGCTGTCGGCCAGAAGAAGCCTTGCCGGAATGCTTTGCCGGCAAGTGCTCTTGCGCCAATGTGGTGACCACATATGCCTCCATGTATCTCTGCCAACAGTTGTTGTCCATCTTCCCGGCAAGTGCACTTTAATTTCACACCGTTGAGTCTTATTCTGTACAGTATGTTGTCAACAAACTTGTACATACTTGACTGCCGGGCTAGTTTTTCAGCTTCTTGCTACCTTTTGCGTAGACCCCCTGGCAACAGTGCCAAAAATCCTTCTTGCTACCTCTTGAGCACTATGTTGGTTTTCCCTTGGAGAGGAAAGCGTGATGCAGCAAAGCAGCGTAAGTATTTCCCTCAATTTTTGAGAACCAAGGTATCAATCCAGTAGGAGGCCACGCACGAGTCCCTCGCACCTACACAAACAAATAAACTCCTTGCAACCAACGTGATAAAGGGGTTCTCAATCCCTTCACGGTCACTTATGAAAGTGAGATCTGATAGATATGATAAGATAATATTTTTGGTATTTTTATGATAAAGAGAAATAAGGATGCAAGTAAAAAAATGGAAAAAGGAAATAACTAAGTACTGGAAGATTAATATGATGGAAAATAGACCCCGGGGCCATAGGTTTCATTAGTGGTTTCTCTCGAGAGCATAAGTATTACGGTGGGTGAACAAATTACTGTTGAGCAATTGACAGAATTGAGCATAGTTATGAGAATATCTAGGTATGATCATGTATATAGGCATCACGTCCAAGACAAGTAGACCGACTCCTGCCTGCATCTACTACTATTACTCCACACATCGACCTCTATCCATCATGCATCTAGAGTATTAAGTTCAAGAGAACAGAGTAACGCTTTAAGCAAGATGACATGATGTAGAGGGATAAACTCATGCAATATGATATAGACCCCATCTTGTTATCCTCGATGGCAACAATACAATACGTGCCTTGCTGCCCCTGCTGTCACTGGGAAAGGACACCGCAAGATTGAACCCAAAGCTAAGCACTTCTCCGATTGCAAGAAAGATTAATCTAGTAGGCCAAACCAAACTGATAATTTGAAGAGACTTACAAAGATAACCAATCATACATAAAAGAATTCAGAGAAGATTCAAATATTGTTCATAGATAAACTTGATCATAAACCCACAATTCATTGGTAGCTCAACAAACACACCACAAAAGAAGATTACATCGAATAGATCTCCACAAGAGAGGGGGAGTGTCGGGGAGGCTGATCCACCAACACCTATGGGGACAGGGCCCCTTTCGGTTCGGAGGGGGGCGGAGGCCGCACAAAGAGCGGATTGAGGCAGTACACGCGAGCAGTTTTACCCAGCCTCGGGCCGCACGGATGCGTAAAACCCTACTGCTGCTTGTTTGATTGTATTGAATCCTTGCTCAGGAGCGATGGACGCTATCAGACTGTGCGTGGGAGTGTTTCTGTAGTTTCGAATGAGCCGAACCTCCTCTACATTGCGCTTGGGCCTCCTTTTATACTTTCAAGGGGTCACCGACAGGTGGCAACATAGACTAGAAGGGTAAAAATGGAAAAGGATGCGGTAGGTGCAGCTACCGCTACTGTAGATACAGTGCACCCTACCTAACTCTGACGGCAGGGGACAAGGTCATTGAATGCTCGTCTGAGTTGCCTAAACAGTGCAAAAAGTGACCGTTAGGAGCGCCACCGTTTGCCACGATGGCCTTCTCTTCATCTCCGCTTGCCACTGCGCACCCCTAGCTGCGCGGCCTCCTGCCATGTGTGCTTGGGAGAGTCCTAGAGCGACACGTTAGCAGGTGTGCTGGAGCGCGGGCACGAAGTGGGGGTTTCCCGCGGCAAGCTCCTTGCCGCGGTCATCGTCTTGTCGTGTTTGGGAGCTTGTTGCTCACCGGGCCTTGCCGGGACGCAGGGCGCGTCGCGGCAAGCTTTCTTGGTATGCTTTGAGCGGCCTTCCCGGCAAGCTCCTCTTACCGGGGTCTTGTCTCTTCCCGGCAAGATCCTCTTGCCGGGGCCTGGGTTGGCCTTCCCGGCAAGCTCCTCTTGCCGGGGCCTTGGTTTGAGTACTTTGTTCTTGAATGGTCTTCAAGAGAACCACGGAGGGTCTTGGCGGTCACCCCGCAAGCCTTGCCGCGGGATGCTGCGACCGCCCGTGCACAAGTTCGGGGTACTAGGGTACCCCTACTCTAGTACACTGACAGGAGCCCCCGGGCCTGGGCCAGACACGGTGCCGACCGCTGTTGGGCCAGGCCCAAAACAGGGCACGGGCACGCGCGGCCTGGGTCCACACCAAATCTCGCTCCGTATCCACCGCACCCCCCGCAACAGCACGCGTCAATCACGGCATCGTGGGGGAGATCGTGGGTGGTTCTTTATTCGGAAAGAGCACAACGTCCGCCCCTCCTCCTTATAAGCAGGGGAAACAGGGGTATTTCCCCTATCTTCGCCATTTGCTGCTGCAATCTCAGAAACCTCCGCCGCCCTCCTCCGCTTCCAAAGTCGAAAGAGAGCAGCACTCCACTCCCGTCGCCGCCGCCACCACCAGCGCCGTCGATCTCCCCCATCGCCTCCGCCATGGCTCCGAAGCCCGGAAAGGGGAAGGCCGCGAAAGCTGTGAAGTCGACCAAAGCGCAGCGGCTTGAGGCGCTGCGGAAAGAGCGGGCCACCTTCCTCCCCGAGCTCTCCGCAAAGGATCTGAGGGAGTTGTACTATCTCTTCTGGTCGACGGAGACAGGGGCGCATCCGCGCACAAAGGTACTCTCCGCCATCACCTCGCAAGAAGCTCCAGTTGGCGGGTACCCTTTCTTTGCCGTGTTCTTCTACTGGGGCTCTGCCCGCCATTCTCTGATTTCTTCTGTGATATCATGAACACCTACGGGCTCCACCTCCTTGATTTTACCCCCAACGCCGTCTTGACCATGGCAGTTTTCGCCCATCTATGCGAAAACTTTGTCGGAGTCCACCCCAACGTAGCTCTCTTCCGCCATTTCTTCATGCCCCGTGTCGAGAGAGGGGAAACCCTTGCCGGGGGGATCGCCTGGATCTCGCGAGCCGGCAAGAAGGAGACCTATCTGGAGGGGGAGCTCCGCAGCAAGTGGGATGAGTGGAGAGCAAACTGGTGCTGGGTTGTAGAGGAGAACCCGCAGCCGTTCACCGCCCTGCGCCAAGCCCCAGCAGTGCGAGGCAATGATTGGAGCGCTTTGTCCGCGGATGATGACAAGTTGAAGATCGCCACCACCCGGATCTTGCGCCTCAGGCTTGCCAGGCTGACTGTAGGAGCTGTCGGCGCAGATTTCCTCCGCCGCCGCATCGCCCCTCTGCAGGCGAAGGGGAGACCCGCCTGAGAATTTGGAGGCCCGACAGACATCATGAGGTTGCGCCCCAGCCTCAACTTCAATTTCACCGTCATAGAATTGGACGGGATACTCAAGGAGATATTCAAGCATGACCCACAGCATCCCGAGTGGTTCAGGTTGCCGGCAGGCGTCGTGCCTCTGTGTAACAACTCCTCGCGCGACCGCATCTGCGTAATGATGCCGTTGTGTGACTCGCACGGGATCGCTCCAACTTGGCAAGAGCCCGCCGGCGACGTCGTGCAGCAGTTCTTCGAAAGCCTAGTGGAGGTGGCGGTCAATGCTGACGAGAAGAAGCTCCTCACCCGCGACACCACTGATCAAGAGATGGAGCGCATCACCACCAGGGCGGAAGAGGCGGCGGCAGCCGCGGCCGCGGGTGAATTTGGGTTCACCGTGGAGGAAGCGGTCGCGGCGTTGGCGATGAGTCTTGCCGAACGGGAGCAGCCCGAAGAGGAAGAAGAGCTCGCCGCTCCCGACGCCGAGTCGAACGAGCCCGCCGAGGGTGCGAGCGGCCCGCCATCTCCGAGGAGCTTGCCGCGAGCAGGGACCGCAGCGCAGCCCCCAGCGCAGCCAAGAAGGCGCCTCCGCAGGGTCGGCGACGTAGCAGGGCGGCAAGTGGGCCAACAGCCGCAGCGTCGCGCGACGCACTCTACCGCGGCAAGTACGGTTGCCGCGGGAGCGCCTCCCGCCGTAGCGACAACTGAAACGGGGCCGTCTCGGGCTGGCACCGCAGCCCCCGCCAAGCGGCCAAGGGATCCCACCCCTCCACCTTGTCGCGCCGGGGGTGGGCCGAACTTCGACCTCTCCGCGCTCAGCTCCGACGAGGAGGAAGAAGAAGAAGAATAAGATTCCCTTGCTTGTTCTTGTAGTTCTTCAACTTGCTGATCTTGTCTTGCATCTGATCTGACCCACCCTGGACTCTCCCTTTTCAGGACTCTGGCCCAGAGGGCGGCGAAGAGGGCCAAGGCTCAGGTGGTGGTCATCGAGGACGGGCCCACTACGACGACAGGAGGCACGCCCGAGACCACCTTGCCGGATCCGGCCATCACTTTGCAGAGCAGCCCCCAGCGTAAGCATATGGTTTACTTTCTGCTTCTGGGTGCGCGTGGTTGCTCTTTTCCTTTGTTGACATCTGATCACTGGTTTGTTTGTGCAGGAGCAGAACAGCTTCATCAGGAGGGCATGGTGATCTCCTCCGACTCGTTGTCTGCTTCGACTACGCCGCCAAGGGCGGACTCCCCGGCAAGGGAGCGTTCTCCGGCAAGGAAGCGATCTCCGGCAAGGGAGGAGTCTCCGGCAAGGGGGGAGTCTCTGGCAAGGGACAGCGCCAACGATCCCCCAGTGGTGGAGGTCATGACAGCAGATCCTAGCATAGGTAGTCCTTCTTGCCCGAAACTTTCCTTGTAGTCTTCTGCTGATTTCTCTTCTCGGATACTTGTTTGATTTCTCCTTCTTCTCCGATCGTCAGACCCACCCTCCGCGGATCCGATGGAGACCGAGGCGGGCGGCGAGGAGGACGCGCGCGGCAATACTGATGATGTCGCGGCCACCGAAGAAGGAGCCGGCGCTGACGTGCCCGCCGGCGAAGAGGCCGCCAAGGCTGCTGCCGAAGAAGCTGGCGGGGGATCTGGCGATCGCACTGACGGTCCTGAGGCCGCAGGAGCGCCAGGCGCTGCACCGACCGCCGATCCCTCCGCCGCTGCTGCGGCGGCAGACTCCGAGGAGTCCCAGCCCGGCGCCTATCTGAAGGCCGGCGAGGGCATCTTCATCAAGCTCCCCTGGGCGTCGAGCTCCAGGGCGCCGATGGAAGGAGAAGCTCTGGATGGGGAGGTGCTTGCCTCCGCCGGGTTGTCGATCGTCGACGCGCCGGGAAGCAGCAGCAGCGAGCCTGAGGAGGAGCGGCTGCTACGGAGGCTGCTGGCGCTCTACCGCGCCCGCCAAGTCAAGTTGGAGTCCCGGGAAGCGCTTGTCACGAGGGCGAGCATGGACATAGAGAAGCGTGCGGAGGAGCTCCGGGGTCTTCACCAAGAAACTCTCCGGGCCTTGGCGGAGGAGCGGGAGCAGCTTGCTGAGGAGCGGAAGGCCTTCCTCCTTGAGAAGGCTGAGGCTGAAGAGCAGCAGCGGCTCACCGGCGAGAAGCTGTACGCGCAAGAAGGCGAGCTGACTCAGCGGAAAGTGAACCTCGACAGCCATGAAGAGGAGCTTGCCGCGCGCGAACGGGCACTTGGCGGGACGCTCCAAGAGGCAAAGGATGCGGCTGCGGCTGCCGAGGCCGCCAAGAAAGAATTGGAGGCAAAGGTGGCGCAGCTAGAAACTGATCTGAAGGCTGGTGGTGAAGAGCTTGTCGCGCTCAAGCTAGAGCGCGAGAAGGACGCCCTTGCCCATGGTGAGCTGCAGGGCCGACTCGCCGAGAGGGGCAAGGAACTGAGCGCCGCCAAGGATTCCAACGCAGATCTAACGCTGAAGCTGGCCACCTTGACGGAGACGTTGGACAGCGCCAGGAAACGGGAGGCAGACTTGAAGAAAGACATCAAGACCAACGATTCGCTGCTGGCGAGGGCCGCCGAAACCCAGAATCTCCTCAAAGATACCACGACGCTCTGGACGGAGGGCCTCGTGAACATTGCTGCAGTCATTGAAGAGGAGCTGGTGCAGTTGGGGGTGGAAGGCTTCGGGTACTCCTCTGACGAGAACCTCCAACCCAGTGCCAAGCTCACTTTGTTCTTCAAAGGCGTGGCGGCGGCGCTCCAGCAACTCCGGGAACGGATCCCAAAGCAGTTGGCCGACGAGTCACGCTCAATTTGTGCCGGACTTCTGGAGAAGGTGCTGGTGAAGGTGGCCTTCCGCAATCCGGGCCTCAACCTCACCAACGTCCTCAAGAGGCTGCCGGCGGACGCTGATCTTGACGCACTTAAGGCCCTCGTCGCACCCATTGTGGACAGGGTGAACGAGGTCAAAAGGGTTGACGGCGGTCACGTAGATTAGGCCGTCCGTTTTCTTCTTTTCTTGTCGCTGCCAGTCATGTCATGGGAACACTTTATTAGAGGCGCGACAAGTTATTTTTGTAATATAACTCTATTTTAGGCAAAATATTGCTGTGTTACTTCCTTTACTCGACTCTTGGCTTTGTATGGCTCTGCCCTACGCTTTCTAGGGAAACTTGCCGGTGCAGGCACCCTTGCCGCGAGCGCCGAGTGCGGAACTTCAGCAGCCTGCTGGCGGGGTCGCTACCGACAAGCAACCTTGTTGCAACTAGTTGCAGCTCACTTAAGTTGTTGAGCGGACTCGAAACAAAGTAAGGGCGCTAGCGGCTCACTTAAGTTGCTGAGCGGACTCGAAGCAAAGTAAGGGCGCTAGCAGCTCACTTAAGTTGTTGAGCGGACTCGAAACAAAGTAAAGGCGCAACTAGCTACGAGTTGGTTCCTCCGCGCACAGGTTTTCCATACAAAGCACGGTCGTTCAAGGAAAATAACTCAAAAACTTAAAAAACTGATTGCTCAAGCTTTAGCAACTTATCTTTTCTGTCGCCTGCTTCCCGGCAAGGAGAAAACTTTCTTGAACGGCCTGGTCCACACCATTATCTTCTCCTCCCCCCCCCCCCCCGGTAAACCTTGTGGGCGAGGGAACCTTCCTTCTTTTGAGAAAGAAACAGAGAAATAAAGTAATGATATGGAGCCTTAGGCTCGCTATTGCTTACTGGGGTCTGGTGCTGCACAAAGTGTCAGATAACATATGCGAAAAATGATTATAGCATAAATAAAAACTGACAAGATGTGCGGGGCACATGAACTTTACTGGTGCACGGGGTCTGCGCCCGGCTTTGTACAAAGGATTACATGCAACAGCGGCAAGACTTGTACAAAAGGTGGTTCCCGGAAAAGCTTCCGGCAACCGCGCCCTACGGGTAAAACTTACGAAGATGTTCAATGTTCCAGGAGTTGCTCACCGGAATGCCATCTTCGGTCTCAAGGCGGACAGCGCCGGGCCTAGTGACTCGTTTCACCCGATAAGGGCCTTCCCACTTCGGCGTCAACTTGTTGGAATTCTTGGCGGACTAAACACGCCGAAGAAGAAGGTCGCCTTCCTCGAAGCTCCTGGCTTTAACTCTGCGGCTATGGTAGCGACGCAAAGCTTGCTGGTAGCGAGCGGCTCGCACAGCAGCCTGGAGACGGTCTTCCTCAAGGAGCAGCGCGTCATCTTGTCGCAGCTGCTCTTGCTCGAGCTCATCATAAGCGAGCACTCGAGGCGACCCGTAAACGAGTTCCGTGGGGAGAACTGCCTCCGCTCCGTAGACTAGAGCGAAGGGTGTCTGGCCAGTGGCTCGATTTGGCGTCGTCCTGATCGACCAAAGAACCACCGGCAGCTCCTCGATCCAGTTTCTTCCGCACTTGTGCAGCCTGTCGAAAGTTCTGGTCTTGAGGCCTCACAGCACTTCAGCATTTGCCCTCTCCGCTTGACCGTTGCTTCTCGGATGAGCAACAGAAACGAAGCAGACCTTGGCGCCAAGATCTTGGACGTACTGCATGAAGGTGCGGCTCGTAAATTGCGTGCCGTTGTATGTGATGATCCTGTTAGGAACCCCGAAACGGCAAACAATCGACCTGAAGAACTTGACTGCTGACTGTGCTGTCACCTTCCTCACTGGTTCCACTTCCGGCCACTTTGTGAACTTGTCGATTGCAACGTAACTCAAAGCCCCCGACAGCTCGGGGGAAGGAGTCGAGGATGTCGAGCCCCCAGATCGAAAATGGCCAGGATAAAGGGATCGTCTGGAGAGCTTGAGCTGGCTGGTGTATCTGTTTGGAATGGAACTGGCACGCTTCACACTTGGTTACTTGTGCAGTTGCATCCTGGAGGGCTGTCGGCCAGAAGAAGCCTTGCCGGAATGCTTTGCCGGCAAGTGCTCTTGCGCCAATGTGGTGACCACATATGCCTCCATGTATCTCTGCCAACAGTTGTTGTCCATCTTCCCGGCAAGTGCACTTTAATTTCACACCGTTGAGTCTTATTCTGTACAGTATGTTGTCAACAAACTTGTACATACTTGACTGCCGGGCTAGTTTTTCAGCTTCTTCTTGCTCTTCGGGAAGCTCTCCTGTCTGAAGGAAACGGACAATCTGTTGCGCCCATGCTGGAGCTTGTGGCTCGACAACAAGGACTAAAGGCGTATCTGTTGCTGCGGGAACATCCGCTTCTACGGCAAGAACCTGCGGTTCGGCCGGAGCGTGATATTCCCCGGCAAGCTTGCCGGAGCAAAACTTGTCGGGAGCGTCTGCTTCAACGGAACAAACCAAGAGGTTCGCCGGAGCAGACTGCTCCTCAGCACTCTTGGCGTCGATCTTGGGGACCTTGTTGGCGGCGGCTTCGGGAAGCTCTGCCGGAAAGTAGTCACCAGAAACCAACTTCCTCTTCTTATTCTGTCCAGTTGATGGTGTCACGGATGGTTGAGTCAGCTTGAGCACAAAAATCCCTGGTTCCACAGGTAACTTTAGTGTTGCGCACTTTGACAGGCCATCAGCAATATCGTTCTGAGCTCGTGGAACGTGTTCCATTTGCAGGCCGTCAAAGTGTTCTTCTAGCTTTCTCACTTCATCAACATAAGCTTCCATCAACGGACTCTGGTAGTTCTTGTTCACTTGGCGGACGACAAGCTGCGAGTCACCCCTTACAATGAGTTTCTTGATCCCAAGGTCGGCTGCGATTCTGAGGCCGGCAAGCAAACCCTCATACTCTGCAGTATTGTTCGTTGCTTGCTCCTTGGGAAAGTGCATCTGGACTACGTACTTGAGGTGCTCTCCGGTGGGTGCGATAAGCAGCATGCCAGCACCGGTGCCTTGCAGCGAGAAGGCACCATCAAAGTACATCAGCCACTCTTTGCTTGTCTCCTTGACGGGGATGCTCGTCTCTGGAATTTCTTCGTCTGGGGTTGGCGTCCACTCTGCTATGAACTCTGCCAATGCCCTGCTTTGCATCGTTGCAGTGCTCTCAAACTTGAGGCCAAAGCTTGACAGTTCCACTGCCCACTCGACAATCCTGCCTGTTGCTTCTGGATTCTGCAGTATCCTCTTCAGCGGAAAGCGAGTGACAACTGTGATCTCGTGTGCCTGGAAGTAATGGCGCAGCTTTCTCAAGGCCATGAGAAGGCCGAAAAGAAATTTTTGCACACCAGAGTACCTCGACCTAGCCCCCTGGAGAAGGGAGCTGACAAAGTAAACTGGGCGCTGCACCATCTTCTTCTGCACCTCCTTGCATGCCTGCGCAGACTCAACTTCGTCGGGGCCAGAGCTTGTCGAAGAAGCCCCCTGCTTGTCGCTGGATTCACTTGTCGCGGTCGCTGGCTCATCATCCGCCTCCCTCTCTGCTACTAACGCAGCACTAACCACTTGATTGGTTGCCGCTAGGTACAGCAGCAACTTCTCTTGTGGCTTAGGTGCGACAAGTATTGGAGTGGAGGACAGGTACCTCTTCAAGTCCTGCAGCGCGGCCTCCGCTTCTGGAGTCCATTTCATTGGACCTACCTTTTTCAATATTTTGAAAAACGGCAGGGCGCGCTCGGCAGACTTAGAGATAAACCTGCTGAGAGTAGCCACGCATCTGGCAAGCCTTCGTACATCCTTGACACGCTTTGGTGCTTCAATCTGCTCGATGGCCTTGATCTTGTCGGGGTTGGCTTCAATTCCCCGCTGAGACACAAAGAACCCGAGAAGCTTGCCGGAAGGGACTCCAAACACGCACTTCTCGGGGTTGAGCTTGAGGTTGATCTTGCACAGATTTGCAAAAGTTTCTTCTAAATCTTGGATCAGGGTAGCCTTGTCCTTACTCTTGACCACTATATCATCCATGTAGGCTTCCACATTTCTGTGTATCTGTGGCTCAAAAGCGTCATGGACTACCCTTGCAAATGTTGAACCAGCATTCTTCAACCCAAAGGGCATCCGTACAAAACAGTATGTGCCGCAAGGGGTGATAAATGCAGTTTTTTCCTCATCCTCTTCTGCCATGAAGATTTGATGGTATCCTGAGTATGCATCAAGAAATGAAAGCAAATCACATCCAGCTGTGGAGTCAACAATCTGGTCAATGCGCGGCAAGGGAAATGGATCTTTGGGACAAGCTTTATTGACATCAGTGAAGTCTATAGAAAGCCTCCATTTCCCGTTCGCCTTGCGCACGACTACAGGATTGGCCAACCACGTGGGATGGAGCACTCCTCTGACAAGGCCTGCTGCTTCCAATTTCCTGATCTCTTCTGCAATGAACTCTTGGCGCTCCACTGCTTGCTTCCTGACTCTCTGCTTGACGGGCCGTGCATGGGGACAGACGGCAAGGTGGTGCTCGATTACTTTCCTGGGAACACCGGGGATATCAGATGGTTGCCATGCAAACACGTCGACATTCGCCCGCAGGAAAGCAATGAGCGCGCTTTCCTATTTGGGGTCAAGCGTGGCACTGATGGTGAAGGTACCACCAGTGCCGTCCTCCTTGGCGGACACCTTCTTGGTCTCGGGTGGAGCTGCCATCGTCTTCTTGCACTTGCCGGTGGAGCTCGATGGTGCGTCCTCGACGGTAGCGCAGCACTCCAAAGAGGTGCGCTTGCCGGAGTGGGCATCAGAGCTCTTGTCGGACTTTGTCTTCTTCTTCCCCCCGGGAGCTTTAGCGGCAAGTGTCTTGCGCTCTGCTGCGGCTGCTACTTCCCGGTAGATCTTGTCGGCGCAGATAAGGGCATCCTTCTTGTCGCCGGGGACAGAGATGACACTTATCGGGCCTGGCATCTTGAGCATGTTGTATGCATAGTGAGAGGCTACCATAAACTTGGCGAGTGCCGGACGGCCAAGGATTCCATTGTAAGGTAATGGAAAGTCGGCAACGTCAAACGTGACCCTCTCAGTTCTGAAATTCAGCTCGCTGCCAAATGTGACCGGCAGCGTGATCTTCCCCTTCGGCTTGCTCCTTCCCGGGTTGATTCCTTGGAATGTGCCGGTCTCTTCGAGCTCGCTGTCAGGGATCTGGAGTTTCTGAAGGACCGCGGAGGAGATTAGATTCAAGTCGGCCCCGCTGTCAACTAGCATCTTCATGACCTTGAGGTTGCGGATAGTTGGTGAAACCAACATCGGCAAGCACCCGACCGCAGTTACGCGATCAGGGTGATCCTCAATGTCGAAGATGATAGGCGTGCTGGATCATTTCAGAGGCTTGCGTGACTCTACGGATGGCTCTGCTGCATTCACTTCCCACATCCACTGCTTGAGTTGGCGGTGCGAAGTATGCAGAGAAGCACCACCATCAACGCACAGGACCTCTGTAGCTTTCTGAAATTCCTGCTCATCGGCCTCATCATCATCCACATCTTCGTCATCGTCGTCGTCTTCATCCTTGTCGTGGCCACGGGGAGGCCTATCTCCTTGCCACTGCTTGGCCTTGCCGCGGTGTCCTCCTCGGCCGGGACGTTTCTTGCCGGATCCACCAGTTCCTTCCTGGGCCTTCTCCTTGTCGCGCCGCTCGTACTCAGCTTTCTGTTGCTCAACAAGCTGTTCGACTTTCTTGCAGTTCTGGAGATCGTGACCCTTGGTGCGGTGAATCTTACAATACTGCTTGCCGGAGCTGTCCTGCTTGTCGGCGGCCGCCACAGGCTGGGCCTCCTTGTCGGAGCCACCAACTTTAGCTTCCTTGGCGCCACCTCCGTTGCCGGTCTGCTCGACAGCTAGCACTTCCTTGCCCTTTTTCTTTCTGTTGTTCCGCCGCCGGCCTTTCCTTGTCGGGGCGGCATCCTCACTGTCGGATCCTCCTGCTCCTGTACTCTCTCCGGGGAGCCTCCTCCCCTCTTCAGCGCGTGCACACTTGTCGGCCAGGGCGTAAAGCTCGCTGACGTCTCTGATCTTACACATCGCCATCTCCTCCCTCATCCTTCGGTTTCGCACGTTCTGATGGAACGCGCTGGTGATCGCGACGGGGTGGACGTCTGGGATGTTGTGCTGTACACGGCTGAATCTCTGAATGTACTTGCGCAGTGGCTCTCCTTCCTTCTAGGCGAGCAGATCAAGATCGCTCTCTTGGCCATGTGGCTTGTGGCCGCCTGTAAAGGCGCCGACAAACTGATGGCATAAATCTTCCCAAGAGGAGATGGAATTGTCCGGCAAGTGCATGAGCCAGGACCTGACGTTGGGCTTGAGTACCAGCGGGAAGTAGTTGGCAAGGATCTTGTTGTCCCGTCCCCCGGCAGCCTGCACCGCGATGGTGTAGATGCTGAGAAACTCCGACGGATGCGTCTTGCCGTCGTACTTCTCTGGTACGTCTGGTTTGAAATTCTTTGTGCTGGGCCACTGGACTTGCCACAGCTCACGGGTGAACGCAGGACAACCTACCGCGTACGGCAGATCGCCTGGTTCCCCTGGCGCATGCATGTCAACAGAGGGCCCAGCGCGCTTGTCGGATTGACGTTCGAGCGTCTTCTTGTTGTCGTTCATGGAGAACTTGGCGCTGGTCGCGACGAGCTCGTGGGTCTGACGACGCGGTGGAGCCGCTGTCTAGGTGGACCCGGCGAGTCGGCGATCTTGGCCTTCGTAGTGGAGAGTGCATGGAAGTCGCATCTCCCCCGGTCTTGTTGCCATCGGCTCGCGTCCGGCTGTCCTGCCGCGGCAGCGAGGTGCTTGGTCGCCGCGCAGTGTCGCCGTTGGCGAAGCCGATGAGGCTTTGGATAGTGGCCCTCCATTCGTCGGTCTTGTCCGCCGTCGGAGGATAGTCTAGGAGCAGTTGAGCTCGCGCCAAGGCTTCTGCTGGAGTGGTGGGCGGCGGAGGTGAACGGTGCGAGGAGTGGGGCGTGCTCGGACTCCTACCAACGTTAGAAGGAGCAGTGCCCCGTCCAGGTGACCGTACTTCGCTCGAACCAGCATGTTGACGTGCATGTTGGTCTTGAGCGCCACGAGAACCACCAGCTTGATCTTGGCCCAGCGGACGTATGGCGCTGCGAACGCCATGACGCTGCTGGTCCCGCGCCTCCTGAGAGGGGCGCGGCGCGCGCATGGACGCCGAGGTGTGTGCTGCCTTGTCCTTGGACTTGGCCGCACTGAGGGCTCCCTCGTTGACGCCCATTCTTCCGCCGGCGTCCACTCCACCACCCGTTTGCTTCGGAGGCGGTGAAAGCGACGCAGACGGAATAGCTGCCTCCGAATCCTTCTTCTTCGGTGGCATGTCGATGAAGACGATGAAGATTTAGCTCACGTGCACGCCGGATCGGGTTCGCACAATCTCGACGCCCCCTACCTGGCGCGCCAAAGATGTCGGGGAGGCTGATCCACCAACACCTATGGGGGCAGGGCCCCTTTCGGTTCGGAGGGGGGCGGAGGCCACACAAAGAGCGGATCGAGGCAGTACACGCGAGCAGTTTTACCCAGCTTCGGGCCGCACGGATGCGTAAAACCTTACTGCTGCTTGTTTGATTGTATTGAATCCTTTCTCAGGAGCGATGGACGCTATCAGACTGAGCGTGGGAGTGTTTCTGGTGTTTCGAATGAGCCGAACCTCCTCTACGTTGCGCTTGGGTCTCCTTTTATACTTTCAAGGGGTCACCGACAGGTGGCAACGTAGACTAGAAGGGTAAAAATGGAAAAGGATGCGGTAGGTGCAGCTACCGCTACTGTAGATACAGTGCACCCTACCTAACTCTGACGGCAGGGGACAAGGTCATTGAATGCTCATCTGAGTTGCCTAAACAGTGCAAAAAGTGACCGTTAGGAGCGCCACCGTTTGCCACGATGGCCTTCTCTTCATCTCCGCTTGCCACCGCGCACCCCTAGCTGCGCGGCCTCCTGCCACGTGTGCTTGGGAGAGTCCTAGAGCGACACGTTAGTAGGTGTGCTGGAGCGCGGGCACGAAGTGGGGGTTTCCCGCGGCAAGCTCCTTGCCGCGGTCATCGTCTTGTCGTGTTTGGGAGCTTGTTTCTCACCGGGCCTTGCCGGGATGCAGGGCGTGTCGCGGCAAGCTTTCTTGGTATGCCTTGAGCGGCCTTCCCGGCAAGCTCCTCTTACCGGGGTCTTGTCTCTTCCCGGCAAGATCCTCTTGCCGGGGCCTGGGTTGGCCTTCCCAGCAAGCTCCTCTTGTCGGGGCCTTGGTTTGAGTACTTTGTTCTTGAATGGTCTTCAAGGGAACCACGGAGGGTCTTGACGGTCACCCGGCAAGCCTTGCCACGGGATGCTGCGACCGCCCGTGCACAAGTTCGGGGTACTAGGGTACCCCTACTCTAGTACACCGACAGGGAGAACTTTGTATTGAGATCCAAAAAAAGAGAAGAAGCCATCTAGCTAATAACTATGGACCCGAAGGTCTAAAGTAAACTACTCACACTTCATCGGAAAGGCTATGGTGTTGATGTAGAAGCCTTCTGTGATCGATACCCCCTCCGGCGGAGCTCCGAAAAAGGCCCCAAGATGGGATCTCATAGATACAGAAAGTTACGGTGGTGGAATTAGGGTTTTGGTTCCGTATCGGGTAGTTTGGGGGTACGTAGGTATATATAGGAGGAAGGAGTACGTCGGTGGAACAACGTGGGCCCCAGGAGGGTGGAGGGCACGCCTGGGGGGGGGGTAGGCGCGCCCCCTACCTCATGCATTTTCTGGTTGATTGCTTGACGTAGTGCCCAAGTCCTCTGGATCATGTTCGTTCCGAAAATCACGTTCCCGAAGGTTTCATTCCGTTTGGACTCCGTTTGATATTGTTTTTCTGCGAAACCCTAAAATAGGCAAAAAAAACATCAATTCTGGGCTGGGCCTCCAGTTAATAGGTTAGTCCCAAAAATAATATAAAAGTGTGTAATATAGCCCAATAATGTCCAAAACAGGATATAATATAGCATGGAACCATCAAAAATTATAGATACATTGGAGACGTATCAATAACTTTCTTTGGCCATGTTATTTTGAGAAGACATGATTGCTTTGTTAGTATGCTTGATGTATTATTATTTTTATGTCAATATTAAACTTTTGTCTTGAATATTTCGGATCTGAACATTCATGCCACAATAAAGAAAATTACATTGAGAAATATGCAAGGAAGCATTCCACATCAAAAATTCTGTTTTTATCATTTACCTACTCGAGGACGAGCAGGAATTAAGCTTGGGGATGCTTGATACGTCTCCAACTTATCTATAATTTTTGATTGTTCCATGCTATTATATTATCTGTTTTGGATGTTTAATGGGCTTTAATATACCTTTTTATATTATTTTTGGGACTAACCTACTAACCAAAGCCCCAGTGCAAATTGCTGTTTTTTGCCTATTTCAGTGTTTCACATAAAAGGAATATCAAATGGAATCCAAATAGAATGAAACCTTTGGGATAGTTATTTTTGGAACAAACATGATCCAGGAGACTTGTAGTGGGGGTCAAGAAAGAAGCGAGGAGGCCACGAGGCAGGAGGGCGTGCCCCCCACCCTTGTGGGCGCCTCGCAGCTCCAGCGACGTACTACTTCCTCCTATATATACCCATATACCCCGAAAACATCCAGGAGCACCACGAAACCCTATTTCCACTGCTGCAACCTTCTGTACCCATGAGATCCCATCTTGGGGCCTTTTCCGGCGCTCCGCAGGAGGGGGAATCGATCACGAAGGGCTTCTACATCAACACTATAGCCTCTCCGATGATGTGTGAGTAGTTTACGATAGACCTTCAGGTCCATAGTTATTAGCTAGATGGCTTCTTCTCTCTCTTTGGATCTCAATACAAAGTTCTCCTCGATTCTCTTGGATATCTATTCGATGCAATTCTTTTTGTGATGTGTTTGTCGAGATCCGATGAATTGTGGGTTTATGATCAAGATTATCTATGAACAATGTTTGATTCTTCTCTGAAATCTTTTATGCGTGATTTACTATCTTTGCAACTCTCTTTGAATTATCAGTTTGGTTTGGCCTACTAGATTGATCTTTCTTGCAATGGGAGAAGTGCATAGCTTTGGGTTCAATCTTGCGGTGTCCTTTCCCAGTGACAGAAGGGGCAGCAAGGCACATAGTGTATTGTTGCCATCGAGGATAAAAAGAAGGGTTTTATATCATATTGCTTGAGTTTATCCCTCTACATCATGTCATCTTGCCTAATGTGTTACTCTGTTCTTGTGAACTTAATACTCTAGATGCATACTGGATAGAGGTAGATGTGTGGAGTAATAGTAGTAGATGCATAATCGTTTCGGTCTACTTGTCGCGGATGTGATGCCTATATACATGATCATGCCTAGATATTCTCATAATCATTCGCTTTTCTATCAATTGCTCGACAGTAATTTGTTCACCCACCATAGAATTTTCTATCTTGAGAGAAGCCACTGGTGAAACCAATGGCCCCCGGGTCTATCTTCCATCGTATTATTTTCATATCAACTTTATTTCTATTACCATTTATTTTGCAATCTTTATTTTCCAATCTATATCATAAAAATACCAAAAATATTTATCCTATTATCTCTATTAGATCTCACTTTCGTAAGTGACCATGAAGGGATTGACAACCCCTTTATCATGTTGGTTGCGAGGTTCTTGTTTGTTTGTGCATGTACTAGGCGACTTGCGTGTTACCTCCTACTGGATTGATACCTTGGTTCTCAAAAACTAAGGGAAATACTTACGCTACTTTGCTGCATCACCCTTTCTTCTTCAAGGGAAAACCAACGCATGCTCAAGAGGTAGCAGCCACTTTCCAGTATCAACCAGATATGGCTTGGGGAGGAGAACCTATATCGTCCGCTAGAAGAAGTTGGATGACGAAGATGAACTTGCCCAAATTTGATGGTTCAGAGGTGCGGATATGACTAGATGGGTGTGATACCTACTTTGCTCTTTATGACATTCCAGAAAACTGCAAGGTTAGAAAGAACATGTGGTGCCCCCGTGTTTGGTTTTGGTAATTGATGACAATCTCTATGGACTAAGGGTTGCCTTGAGTTATATTTGAAGGGTTTATCCATAGGTATTTCTTGAAGACCATTTGTTGGTTTCAAGGTTTTAGAAGAAGAATGTGTGTTGACCAAGGTGCTATTCAAGGATTTATCCAAAGATTGGTCATGTGAGATTTGAGCCTATTGCAAGCATATCTTGAAGAAGAAGATTGTGCGAACATTCATGTTTACCTTCAAGACATCATATTAATGAAGAGAGTTGGAAAGATTCACGGTCGATCAAGACTAAGTACAAAGAGTGGTTCAAGTTGATCAACACACAAAGCGTAGAAGATGTACCAAGTGATCTCATGGTGTGGTAAGCATTGTCCATTACACTTATGTACTAACCCGTGGTCTATGTGAGAGTTGTGTGTGGGGGGTTAGGTATGTTTCCATGGTTGTTGATACGTCTCCAACGTATCTATAATTTTTGATTGCTCCATGCTATATTATCTACTGTTTTGAATGTTTATGGGCTTTATTATACACTTTTATATCATTTTTGGGACTAACCTATTATCCTAGGGCCCAGTGCCAGTTTCTGTTTTTACCCTGTTTTAGGGTTTCGAAGAAAAGGAAAATCAAACGGAGTCCAATTGACCTGAAACTTCACGGAACTCATTTTTGGAAGGAAAGAAGCCCAGAAGACTTGGAGTGCACGTCGGGGGACCTGCGGGAGGTCACGAGGCAGGGGGCGCGCCCACCCCCTGGGCGCGCCCTCCACCCTCGTGAGCCCCTCATGGCCCTCCTGACATACTTCTTCCGCCTATATATCTCCATATACCCTAAAACATCCGAGAACACAATAGATCGGGAGTTCCACCGCCAGAAGCCTCCGTAGCCACCTAAAGCCAATCTAGACCCGTTCTGGTACCCTGCCGGAGGGGGCAATCCCTCTCCGGTGGCCATCTTCATCATCCCGGTGCTCTCCATGACGAGGAGGGAGTAGTTCTCCCTCGGGGCTAAGGGTATGTACCAGTAGCTATGTGTTTGATCTCTCTCTCTCTCGTGTTCTTGATTTGGCACGATCTTGATGTATGTCTTGCCGTGCATATCTGTGGTGACAATGGGATGCCACGTGATTCACTTGATGTATGTTTTGGTGATAAACTTGCGGGTTCTGCCCATGAACCTATGCATAGGGGTTGGCACATGTTTTCGTCGTGATTCTCAGGGAGAAACTTTGGGGCACTCTTTGAGGTCCTTTGTGTTGCTTGAATAGATGAATCTGAGATTGTGTGACGCATATCGTATAATCATACCCATGGATACTTGAGGTGACATTGGAGTATCTAGGTGACATTAGGGTTTTGGTTGATTTGTGTCTTAAGGTGTTATTCTAGTACGAACTCTAGGGCTGTTTGTGACACTTATAGGAATAGCCCAACGGATTGATTGGAAAGAATAACTTTGAGGTGGTTTCGTACCCTACCATAATCTCTTCGTTCGTTCTCTATTATTAGTGACTTTGGAGTGACTCTTTGTTGCATGTTGAGGGATAGTTTTATGATCCAATTATGTTAGTATTGTTGAGGGAACTTACACTAGCGAAAGTATGAACCCTAGGCCTTATTTCCTATCATTGCAATACCATTTACGCTCACTTTTATCATTAGTTACCTTGCTGTTTTTATTATTTCAGATTATGAATACCTTTATCTACTATCCATATAGCACTTGTATCACCATCTCTTCGCCGAACTAGTGCACCTATACAATTTACCATTGTATTGGGTGTGTTGGGGACACAAGAGACTCTTTGTTATTTGGTTGCAGGGTTGCTTGAGAGAGACCATCTTCATCCTACGCCTCCTATGGATTGATAAACCTTAGGTCATCCACTTGAGGGAAATTTGCTACTGTCCTACAAACCTCTGCACTTAGAGGCCCAACAACGTCTACAAGAAGAAGGTTGTGTAGTAGACATCAAGCTCTTTTCTAGCACCGTTGCCGGGGAGGTTAGCGCTTGAAGGTATATCTTTAGATCTTGCAATCGAGTCTTTTAGTTTCTTGTTTTATCACTAGTTTAGTTTATAAAAGAAAACTACAAAAAAATGGAATTGAGTTTGTCTCATACGCTTCATCTTTTTAATATGTTTCATGAGTAAGATGAAAAGGATAATTGTGCTCAAGTGCTAGAAGAAGAAATCTATAAAATGTTTGGCACTAAATATTTTAATGATGAGCATGGTTGCAATGTTGTTAGTGTGAATTCCTTGAATATCCATGATGCTAATGATATGCAAAGCCACAAGCTTGGGGAAGCTATGTTTGATGAAGATGATATTTTTTGTCCCCCAAGTTTTGATAAGCAAATTTATTATGATGAAAGCATGCCTCCTATCTATGATGACTATTGTGATGACACGTATGCTTTAAAGAATAATGATAACAATGAAACTTGTCATCTAGATTTCAATTTTCAATCCCATGATAGTTACTTTGTTGAGTTTGCTCCCACTACTATTCATGAGAAGAATTTTGCTTGTGTGGAGAGTAGTAAATTTTCTATGCTTGTAGATCATTAGAAGAACGCTTTAGGTGCTGGTTATATAGTTGAATTCATTCATGATGCTACTGAAAATTATTATGAGGGAGGAACATATGCTTGTAGGAATTGCAATAATATCAAGTTTCCTCTCTATGTGCTTAAAGTTTTGAAGTTTTGCTTGCATTACCTTCCTATGCAAGTTGATTCTTGTTCCCATAAGTTGTTTGCTCACAAAATCCCTATGCATAGGAAGTGGGTTGGACTTAAATGTGCTAGTCATATTCTTCATGATGCTCTCTTTATGTTTCAATTCTTATCTTTTATGTGAGCATAATTGAAATCATCATGCCTAGCTAGGGGCGTTAAACGATAGCACTTGTTGGGAGGCAACCCAATTTTATTTTTGTTCCTTGATTTTTGTTCCTGTTTAGTAATAAATAATTCATCTAGTCTCTGTTTAGATGTGGCTTTATGCTTTTAATTAGTGTCTGTGCCAAGTAGAACCGTTGGGAAGACTTGGGGAAAATCTTGTTGATCATGCTGTAAAAAACAGAAACTTTAGCGCTCACGAGAACTGCTGCCATTTTTATTTGGAGAGTGCTATTTAGTTAATTCTTTTTGCAGATGATTAATAGATAGATTCCTCCGGTCCATCAATTTATTTGAGAATTTTATATGTTCCATAAGTATACGTTTGATCCAGATTACTACAGACTGTTCTGTTTTTGACAGATTCTGTTTTGCATGTGTTGTTTACTTATTTTGATGAATATATGGCTAGTAAAATAGTTTATAAACCATATAGAAGTTGGAATACAGTAGGTTTAACACCAATATAAATAAAGAATGAGTTCATTACAGTACCTTGAAGTGGTGTTTTATTATACTAACGGAGCTTACGAGTTTTCTACTTTAAGTTTTGTGTTGTGAAGTTTTCAAGTTTTGGGTAAGGATTCGATGGACTATGGAATAAGGACTGGCAAGAGCCTAAGCTTGGGTATGCCCAAGGCACCCCAAGTTAATATTCAAGGACAACCAAGAGCCTAAGCTTGGGGATGCCCCGGAAGGCATCCCCTCTTTCGTCTTCGTTCATCGGTAACTTTACTTGGAGCTATATTTTTATTCGCCACATGATATGTGTTTTGCTTGGAGCGTCAATTTATTTTGTTAGGATTTGCTTGCTGTTATTTATAACAATGTTTTGCATCTTTTATTTCAATAAAAGTGGCATTGATAGCCTTTACTAAGCCTATTTTAGAAGTCCACATGTTGCTGTTTGAAAACAGAAAGTTTACCGCTGTTGCAATAATTCCCTAGAAAATTCAGAATCTGATAAAATGTTGAAACCTTTTGCATATTAAGCTCTAATAAATTTACTAAAGTGGGAATTTTCTTTCATATTTGTTGGAGCTAGGGAAGTATGGATGTTGCTGCATTCTTTACAGACTGTCCTGTTTAGGCAGATTGCTGTTATGTTTGCATTGTTTGCATATGTTTGCTTCTTTAATGATCCTATTTGAGGATAGGACTATTAAATATGCATAGGCATTTAGTATGAAATGTTGAATATTAATTTTAGTGATTTGCTACAGTAGAGTATGATAAGGTTTTGGCAATGGTTTATACTAACTTATCTCACGAGTCCCTGTTGAGTTTTGTGTGGATGAAGCTTTTGAGATTTAGGGAGACCGTGATATGAGAGGTATTAAGGAGACACAAAAGCTCAAGCTTGGGGTTGCCCAAGGCACCCCAAGATAATATTTCAAGAAGTCTCAAACGTCTAAGCTTGGGGATGCCCCGGTTGGCATCCCACCTTTCTTCTTCAACAACTATCGGTTAGTATCGGTTGATCCTAAGTTTTTGCTTCTTCACATGATGTTTGCTATTCTTAGAATGTCATTTTATTTTGCTTTGCTTGCTGTTTGAATAGAATAAAAAGATCTGAAATTATTAAATGTTAGAGAGTCTTCATGTAGTTGCATAATTATTCGACTACTCATTGATCTTCACTTATATCTTTCGGAGTAGTTTGTCGTTTGCTCTAGTGCTTCACTTATATCTTTTAGAGCATGGTGGTAGTTTTATTTTGAAGAAATAGATGAACTCTCATGCTTCACTTAGATTATTTTGAGAGTCTTAAATAGCATGGTAATTTGCTTAAAATCCTAATACACTAGGTATTCAAGAATAATAAAATTCTCTTATGAGTGTGTTGAATACTAAGAGAAGTTTGATACTTGATGATTGTTTTGAGATATGAGGATGGTAATATTAGAGTCATGCTAGTTGAGTAGTTGTGAATTTGAGAAATACTTGTGTTGAAGTTTGTGATTCCTGTAGCATGCACGTATGGTGAACTGTTATGTGATGAAGTCGGAGCATGATTTATTTACTTATTGCCTTCCTTATGAGTGGAGGACGGGGACGAGCGATGGTCTTTTCCTAACAATATATCCCCCTAGGAGCATGCGCGTAATACTTTGTTTCGATAACTAATAGATTTTTGCAATAAGTATGTGAGTTCTTTACGACTAATGTTGAGTCCATGGATTATACGCACTCTCACCCTTCCACCATTGCTAGCCTCTCTAGTACCGCGCAACTTTCGCCGGTACCATAAACCCACCATATACCTTCCTCAAAACAGCCACCATACCTACATACTATGGCATTTCCATAGCCATTCCGAGATATATTGCCATGCAACTTTCCACCGTTCCATTTATTATAACACACTCCATCATTGTCATATTGCTTAGCATGATCATGTAGTTGACATCGTATTTGTGGCAAAGCCACCATTCATAATTCTTTCATACATGTCACTCATGAGTCATTGCACATCCTGGTACACCGCCAGAGGCATTCATATAGAGTCATATCTTGTTCTAAGTATCGAGTTGTAATTCTTGAGTTGTAAGTAAATAAAAGTGTGATGATTATCATTATTAGAGCATTGTCCCAGTGAGGAAAGGATGATGGAGACTATGATTCCCCCACAAGTCGGGATGAGACTCCGGACGAAAAAAATAAAAAATAAAAGAGGCCAAAGAAGCCCAAATGAAAAAAAGACCATAAAAAAAGAGAAGGCCCAAATAAAAAAATAAAAAAATAAAAAAATGAGAGAAAAAGATAGAAGGGGCAATGCTACTATCCTTTTACCACACTTGTGCTTCAAAGTAGCACCATGATCTTCATGATAAAGAGTCTCCTATGTTGTCACTTTCATATACTAGTGCTAATCTTTCATTATAGAACTTGGCTTGTATATTCCAATGATGGACTTCCTCAAAATGCCCTAGGTCTTCATGAGCAAGCAAGTTGGATGCACACCCACTTAGTTTCTTTTCGAGCTTTCATACACTTATAGCTCTAGTGCATCCGTTGCATGGCAATCCCTACTCACTCACATTGATATCTATTGATGGGCATCTCCATAGCCCATTGATATGCCTAGTTGATGTGAGACTATCTTCTCCTTTTTGTCTTCTCAAAAACCACCATTCTATTCCACTTATAGTGCTATATCCATGGCTCACGCTCATGTATTGCGTGAAGATTGAAAAAGTTTGAGAACATCAAAAGTATGAAACAATTGCTTGGCTTGTCATCGGGGTTGTGCATGATTTAAATATTTTGTGTGGTGAAGATGGAGCATAGCCAGACTATATGATTTTGTAGGGATAGCTTTCTTTGGCCATGTTATTTTGAGAAGACATAATTGCTTAGTTAGTATGCTTGAAGTATTATTACTTTTATGTCAATATGAACTTTTGTCTTGAATCTTTCGGATCTGAATATTCATATCACAAGTAAGAAGAATTACATTGAAATTATGCCAACTAGCATTCCACATCAAAAATTATCTTTTTTATCATTTGCCTACTCGAGGACGAGCAGGAATTAAGCTTGGGGATGCTGATACGTCTCCAACGTATCTATAAATTTTGATTGCCCCATGCTATATTATCTACTGTTTTGAATGTTTATGGGCTTTATTATACACTTTTATATAATTTTTGGGACTAACCTATTAACTCAGGTCCCAGTGCCAGTTTCTGTTTTTACCCTGTTTTAGGGTTTCGAAGAAAAGGAAAATCAAACGGAGTCCAATTGACCTGAAACTTCACGGAACTCATTTTTGGAAGGAAAGAAGCCCAGAAGACTTGGAGTGCACGTCGGGGGACCTGCAAGGAGGTCATGAGGCAGGGGGCGCGCCCACCCCCTGGGCGCACCCTCCACCCTCGTGAGCCCCTCGTGTCCCCCCTGACGTACTTCTTCCGCCTATATATCTCCATATACCCTAAAAACATCTGAGATCATAATAGATCGGGAGTTCCGCCGCCAGAAGCCTCCGTAGCCACCGAAAGCCAATCTAGACCCGTTCCAGCACCCTGCCGGAGGGGGCAATCCAACTCCGGTGGCCATCTTCATCATCCCGGTGCTCTCCATGATGAGGAGGGAGTAGTTCTCCCTCGGGGCTGAGGGTATGTACCAGTAGCTATGTGTTTGATCTCTCTCTCTCTCTCGTGTTCTTGATTTGGCACGATCTTGATGTATGTCTTGCCGTGCGTATCTGTGGTGACAATGGGATGCCACGTGAGTCACTTGATGTATGTTTTGGTGATCAACTTGTGGGTTCTGCCCATGAACCTATGCATAGGGGTTGGCACACATTTTCGTCGTGATTCTCAGGTAGAAACTTTGGGGCACTCTTTGAGGTCCTTTGTGTTGGTTGAATAGATGAATCTGAGATTGTGTGACGCATATCGTATAATCATACCCATGGATACTTGAGGTGACATTGGAGTATCTAGGTGACATTAGGGTTTTGGTTGATTTGTGTCTTAAGGTGTTATTCTAGTACGAACTCTAGGGCTGTTTGTGACACTTATAGGAATAGCCCAACGGATTGATTGGAAAGAATAACTTTGAGGTGGTTTCGTACCCTACCATAATCTCTTCGTTCGTTCTCCGCTATTAGTGACTTTGGAGTGACTCTTTGTTGCATGTTGAGGGATAGTTTCATGATCCAATTATGTTAGTATTGTTGAGGGAACTTACACTAGCGAAAGTATGAACCCTAGGCCTGATTTCATATCATTGCAATACCGTTTATGCTCACTTTTATGATTAGTTACCTTGCTGTTTTTATTATTTCAGATTACAAATACCTTTATCTACTATCCATATACCACTTGTATCACCATCTCTTCGCCGAACTAGTGCACCTATACAATTTACCATTGTATTGGGTGTGTTGGGGACACAAGAGACTCTTTGTTATTTGGTTGCAGGGTTGCTTGAGAGAGACCATCTTCATCCTACGCCTCCTACGGATTGATAAACCTTAGGTCATCCACTTGAGGGAAATTTGCTACTGTCCTACAAACCTCTGCACTTGGAGGCCCAACAACGTCTACAAGAATAAGGTTGTGTAGTAGACATCAGTTGTGCATCAAAAGGAAGATATCATATAACCCATGGAGGATGACATCAAGTGGTGATCATCATCAAGGTTGCGGTGTGCAAGTTCAAGTGGAGCATCATGAAGAGATCACATGCTTGAAGATTGCCATCCATTGTGGTGACAATGGACATGTGAAGATGTGCCGAAGAGTGGCTCACCCATTGTGGAGTATGGGGGAGCAATCAAGTAGTCTTCACCGAGCCAACACAATCAACAAAGGTGGTCCAACTTGAGGAAGTCAAGATCGTCATCATCTAGCTCAAGTGGACTTTGTGCAAGGCAAAGGTTTTCCCTTGATAGGTTTTCTATTTTACCGGTCTCATGGTGGTAGTTGGGAGACCGAGTTATAGGATCGATTGTCGTACTATCAAGGGGGGCTCTCAAGTAAGTGTCTTGATTGTATCATTCGTAGAGAGCTCAAACCATTGCATTTTTGCATCATATTTCTTGGTTCTTGTTTGGTGTTTCTCTTTGTGAGTTTTAGAGCTTTTGGTAATCTTCATCACAAGCTCGAGTTCATCGAAAAATGGGTTCATGTATGCATCTTCTATGATGTTTTCCATGTTGGAGTTTTTGTCGGTTCTTCATTCCAAGAGGTTTCTCATATCTATACCTTTGGCATTTTCTACTGCCTCTTCTTACTATCCAACAAGCTTGAGTTTTCTCAATTCAGAGTTCTTATGCATAAGTTATGGCAGTTCTATTTTTTTCCTTCACAAGCAGTTGTACCGACCAATCAGTACTTTCGGGACAACCACCGCCCTAGGGGTGATACCCTAGGGTTGCAGTCTCCACGTGTTCGCCAAGCGGTTGTACCACTGCCTCCAGGTGGTTGTACTACCTAGTGCTTAGCGAACCCTAAGACTGCTGCTCGGCGATTGTACCGACCAAGTGCCGCTCCATCCACCGCTAAGTGGTGACTCTCGTCTGATGTGGAGAGGTAGTTGGGCGGTGGTGAATCGGTAGTTTACGAATGGCTTAGGCGTACCGGTACTACCGGTGACTAGAGTGGTTGTACTGCCCCAGACTTAGCCACCACAAGTACTTGGTCTCGGCGATTGTATCGGTCCAAGTACCTGATACGCCCATTTTGCATCATGTTACCTACTATTATTTATATTGTTTTTATCTATAATAATTCTTTTTGGAGTATTTCTAATGTCTTTTCTCTCATAATATGCAAGGTACACACAAAGAGGAAGAATACCGGGAGCTGGAATTCTGGACCCGAAAAAGCTACGTCGGGCTACCTATTCTGCACAACTCCAAATGAGCTATAACTTTACGGAGATTTTTTATGGAATATATAATAAATATTGGAGCTAATAAGTACTAGAGGGGGACCACCAAGTGGGCACAACCCACCCGGGCGCGCCAGGGAGCCCAGGCGCGCCCTGGTGGGTTGTGCCCTCCTCGGCCCACCTCCGGTGCCCCTCTTCTGGTATATAAGTCATTTTGACCTAGTGTCGGGGATATACTCCGCGGTATGACCCGGCCGGATGTATGACCCGGACGGACTTGGTGACTCACTGGTGACCTGCCCTAATTTGGCGACTCACTAAGTAACCCGCACGGATCTCTCCACTCACTGATGACCCGGCCGAGCCAGGTGACTCATTGGTGACCCGGCATGAGGGTCAGAGGAGCGACAAGACCCGGAGGCCCAGAAGGCGGTTCATGGAACACCGGCTTGTGTTATGGTGGGCCGGTTGATACGTCTCCAACCTATCTATAATTTTTGATTGCTCCATGCTATATTATCTACTGTTTTGGACATTATTGGGCTTTATATCCACTTTTATATTATTTTTGGGACTAACCTATTAACCGAAGGCCCAGCCCAGAATTGTTGTTTTTTGTCTGTTTTAGGGTTTCTAAGAAAAGGAATATCAAACGGAGTCCAACCAGAATGAAACCATCGGGAACGTAATTTTCTCAACGAACAAGACCCGGGAGACTTGGACCCTACGTCAAGAAAGGAAACAGGAGGCCACGAGGTAGAGGGGTGCGCCCACCCCCACCAGGCGCGTCCTCCACCCTAGTGGGCCCCCTGTTGCTCCACCGACGTACTCCTTCCTCCTATATATAACCACGTACCCCCAACCAATCAGATACGGATCCAAAACCCTAATTCCACCGCCGTAACTTTCTGTATCCACGAGATCCCATCTTGGGGCCTGCTCCGGAGCTCCATCGGAGGGGGCATCGACCACGGAGGGCTTCTACATCAACTCCATAGCCCCTCCGATGAAGTGTGAGTAGTTTACCTCAGACCTACGGGTTCATAGTTAGTAGCTAGATGACTTCTTCTCTCTTTTTGGATCTCAATACAATGTTCTCCCCCTCTCTTGTGGAGAACTATTCGATGTAATCTTCTTTTTGTAGTTTGTTTGTTGAGATCGATGAATTGTGGGTTTATGATCAAGTCTATCTATGAACAATATTTGAATCTTCTCTAAATTCTTTTATGTATGATTGGTTATCTTTGCAAGTCTCTTCGAATTATTAGTTTGGTTTGGCCTACTAGATTGATCTTTCTTGCAGTGGGAGAAGTGCTTAGCTTTGGGTTCAATCTTGCGTGTCCTTTCCCAGTGACAGTAGGGGCAGCAAGGCACGTATTGTATTGTTGCCATCGAGGATAACAAGCTGGGGTTTTCTTCATATTGCATGAGTCTATCCCTCTACATCATGTCATCTTGCTTAAGGCGTTACTCTGTTTTTAACTTAATACTCTAGATGCATGCTGGATAGCGGTCAACCAGTGGAGTAATAGTAGTAGATGCAGGCAGGAGTCGGTCTACTTGTCTCGGACGTGATGCCTATATACATGATCATACCTAGATATTCTCATAACTATGCTCAATTCTGTCAATTGCTCAACAGTAATTTGTTCACCCACCGTAGAATACTTATGCTCTCGAGAGAGGCCACTAGTGAAATCTATGGCCCCCGGGTCTATCTTTATCATATTGATCTCCTACTACTTAGTTATTTCTTTTGCTATTTAATTTGCCTTTATTTTACTTTGCATATTTTATCATAAAAATACCAAAAATATTATCTTATCATATCTATCAGATTTCACTCTCGTAAGTGGCCTTATAGGGATTGACAACCCCTATTTGCGTTGGTTGCGAGGATTTATTTGTTTTGTGCACGTACGAGGGACTCGCGCGTAGCCTCCTACTGGATTGATACCTTGGTTCTCAAAAACTAAGGGAAATACTTACGCTACTTTGCTGCATCATCCCTTCCTCTTCAGGGAAAACCAACGCAGTGCTCAAGAGGTAGCAAGAAGGATTTCTGGCGCCGTTGCCGGGGAGGTCTACGCAAAAGTCAACATACCAAGTACCCATCACATACCCTTATCTCCCGCATTACATTATTTGCCATTTGCCTCTCGTTTTCCTCTCCCCCACTTCACCCTTGCCGTTTTATTCGCCCTCTCTCTCTATCCTCCCTCTCTTTCTCTATTTGCCTCTTTTTGCCCGCTTGCTTTCTGTTGGCTTGTGTGTTAGTTTGTTTGCTTGTCGTTATGGCTAGTCCCTTATCTTCTCCGTTGTCTCCCGAAAATGAAATTCTAAATTTTAAGCAAAGGGAGGGAGAAAATCTAAAAGATGCTTGGTATATAATTTGTAATGCTCAAAATAGATCTACTAGGAAGCAATCTACTTCCGTTCTCCTTCACAATTTTTATGTAGGCATTACTCCTTGGCACCGTTATGTTCTTGATACTATTACCGGAGGGAACTTTTTTGGGTAGCCATACTTTTGGTTCTTATAATGCTATGTTAGATTTATTTGGCTCACCCCCTCTCTTGGTTGATGGAACTATATTAACTTTGGAGCATGTAATGCAAAAGCTTGAAATTATTGAAAATAAGGTTGCTACCATAGAATTAATTGAAAGTTTGGATAAAAAGATCCACAACCGAATCTCTCAATATGGATCTAAAGTAAGAGTTACTTTGAAAGATATTAAAGAAAAGGAACCCATAGTTAATGAGAAAATAAATCACGATTCCGTTAGGATCGATAAACTTGAGAATATTATTACCAACTTGGGAACTGCTTTTTCTTCCGTAAAGAATACTCCAAGTCTTTCCACTAAAGTTTCCAAGCTTATGTACGTTCCTAAAAATAAGGGTGAATCATCTAGTATGGAAAATGCGGATCTCAAATCTATAAGTATTCATCCCAATCTTTTTGCTATCATTAAGGAACCATTTGTTACAAATGAATTTTCGATCTTGTGCCTAAAAGTTTGATAATTAATAAAAAGAAAGAAATTCCTAAATATGGTATATGCCTCATTGAAGAATTGCCTACCAAAGATGGCAATATCTAGATCTATTCTTGCTTGTTATGCCTAGCAAGGGGCGTTAAACGATAGCGCTTGTTGGGAGGCAACCCAATTTTATTTTTATTCCTTGCTTTTTGCTCCTATTTAGTAATAATTAATTTATCTAGCCTCTGTTTTGGTTGTGTTTTTTGTGTTTAATTAGTGTTTGTGCCAAGTAGAACCGTTGGGAACACTTGGGGAAAGTCTTGTTGAACTTGCTGTAAAAAACAGAAACTTTAGCACTCACGACAACTACTGCCATTTTTATTTGGAAAGTGCTATTTGGTTAATTATTTTTTCATATGATTAATAGATAAATTCCTCACGTCCAGAAATTTATTTTAGAATTTTTGGGGCTCCAGAGCTTGCGCTAGCTACAGATTACTACAGACTGTTCTGTTTTTGACAGATTCTGTTTTTCGTGTGTTGTTTGCTTATTTTGATGAATCTATGGCTAGTAAAATAGTTTATAAACCATAGAGAATTGGAATAAAGTAGGTATAACACCAATATAAATAAAGAATGATTCATTACCGTACCTTGAAGTGGTCTTTTATTTTCTTTCGCTAACGGAGCTCACGAGATTTTCTACTTTAAGTTTTGTGTTGTGAAGTTTTCAAGTTTTGGGTAAAGATTTGATGGATTATGGAACAAGGAGTGGCAAGAGCCTAAGATTGGGGATGCCCATGGCACCCCCAAGATAATATAAAGACACCTAAAAGCCAAAGCTTGGGGATGCCCCGGAAGGCATCCCCTCTTTCGTCTACTTCTATCGGTAACTTTACTTGGAGCTATATTTTTATTCGCCACATGATATGTGTTTTGCTTGGAGCGTCTTGTATTATTTGAGTCTTTGATTTTTAGTTTACCACAATCATACTCGCTGTACACACCTTTTGAGTGAGCCATACATGATTTAGAATTTGTTAGAATACTCTATGTGCTTCGCTTATATCTTTTGAGTTATATAGTTTTGCTTTAGTACTTCACTTATATCTTTTAGAGCACGGTGGTGGATTTGTTTTATAGAAATTATTGATATCTCATGCTTCACTTAGATTATTTTGAGAGTCTTAAATAGCATGGTAATTTGCTTAAAATCCTAATATGCTAGGTATTCAAGATTAGTAAAATTTTCTTATGAGTGTTTTGAATACTAAGAGAAGTTTGATGTTTGATGATTGTTTTGAGATATGGAGGTAATAATATCAAAGTCGTGCTAGTTGAGTAGTTGTGAAATTGAGAAATACTTGTGTTGAATTTTGCATGTCCCATAGCATGCACGTATGGTAAACGTTATGCAACAAATTTGAAACATGAGGTGTTATTTGATTGTCTTCCTTATGAGTGGCGGTCGGGGACGAGCGATGGTCTTTTCCTACCAATCTATCCCCCTACGAGCATGCACGTAGTACCGAGGTTTTTGATGACTTGTAGATTTTTGCAATAAGTATGTGAGTTATTTATGACTAATGTTGAGTCCATGGATTATACGCACTCTCACCCTTCCATCCTTGCTAGCCTCTTCGGTACCGTGCATTGCCCTTTCTCACATTGAGAGTTGGCGCAAACTTCGCCGGTGCATCCAAACCCCGTGATATGATACGCTCTTTCACACATAAACCTCCTTATATCTTCCTCAAAACAGCCACCATACCTACCTATTATGGCATTTCCATAGCCATTCCGAGATATATTTTCATGCAACTTTCCATCATTCCGTTCATCATGACACATTCATCATTGTCATATTGCTTAGCATGATCATGTAGTTGACATAGTATTTGTGGCAAAGCCACCGTTCATAATTCTTTCATACATGTCACTCTTGATTCATTGCATATCCCGGTACACCGCCGGAGGCATCCATATAGAGTCATCTTTGTTCTAGTATCGAGTTGTAGTCATTGAGTTGTAAATAAATAAAAGTGCGATGATCATCATTTTCTAGAGCATTGTCCCAAGTGAGGAATATAAAAAAGGGAAAGGCCATAAAAAATAGAAGGCCCAAAAAAGAGAAAGGCCATAAAAAAGGAGAAAGGCCATAAAAAGAGAGAAAAGAGATAAGGGACAATGTTACTATCCTTTGCCACACTTGTGCTTCAAAGTAGCACCGTAATATTCATGATAGAGAGTCTCTTGTTTTGTCACTTCCATATACTAGTGAGAATTTTTCATTATAGAACTTGGCTTGTATATTCCAACAATGGGCCTCCTCAAGTGCCCTAGGTCTTCATGAGCAAGCAAGTTGGATGCACACCCACTAGTTCCTTTTGTTGAGCTTTCATACATTTATAGCTCTAGTGCATCCGTTGCATGGCAATCCCTACTCCTTGCATTAACATCAATCAGTGGGCATCT
This sequence comes from Triticum aestivum, assembly GCF_018294505.1. Lineage (NCBI taxonomy): Eukaryota > Viridiplantae > Streptophyta > Magnoliopsida > Poales > Poaceae > Triticum > Triticum aestivum. The sequence goes on from NC_057800.1 coordinate 75,671,855, forward strand.
CCATAGCCCATTGATTAGCCTCGTTGATGTGAGACTTTCTCCTTTTTGTCTTCTCCACATAACCCCCCTCATTATATTCTATTCCACCCATAGTGCTATGTCCATGGCTCAAGCTCATATATTGCGTGAAAGTTTATAGGTTTGAGATTACTAAAGTATGAAACAATTGCTTGGCTAGTCATCGGGTTGTGCATGATGAGAGCATTCTTGTGTGACGAAAATGAAACATGACTAAACTATATGATTTTGTAGGGATGAACTTTCTTTGGCCATGTTATTTTGAGAAGACATAATTGCTTAGTTAGTATGCTTGAAGTATTATTATTTTTATGCCAATATGAACTTTTGTCTTGAATCTTTCGGATCTGAATATTCATACCACAATTAAGAAGGATTACATTGAAATTATGCCAAGTAGCACTCCACATCAAAAATTCTGTTTTTATCATTTACCTGCTCGAGGACGAGCAGGAATTAAGCTTGGGGATGCATGATACGTCTCCAACGTATCTATAATTTTTGATTGATCCATGCTATATTATCTACTGTTTTGGACATTATTGGGCTTTATTATCCACTTGTATATTATTTTTCGTACTAACCTATTAACCGAAGGCCCAACCCAGGATTGATGTTTTTTGCCTGTTTTAGGGTTTCGAAAAAAAGGAATGTCAAACGGAGTCCAAACGGAATGAAACCTTCGGGAATGTCATTTTCTCAACGAACAAGACCCGGGAGACTTGGACCCTACGTCAAGAAAAGAAAACAGGAGGCCATGAGGTAGGGGGCACGCCCACCCCCACCAGGCGCGCCCTCCACCCTCCTGGGCCCTCTGTTGCTCCACCGACGTACTCCTTCCTCCTATATATATACCCACGTACCCCCAAACGATCAGATACGGATCCGAAACCCTAATTCCACCACCGTAACTTTCTGTATCCACGAGATCCCATCTTGGGGCCTGCTCCAGAGCTCCGCCAGAGGGGGCATCGATCACGAAGGGCTTCTACATCAACACCATAGCCCCTCCGATGAAGTGTGAGTAGTTTACCTCAGATCTACGGGTCCATAGTTAGTAGCTAGATGGCTTCTTCTCTCTTTTTGGATCTCAATACAAAGTTCTCTCCCTCTCTTGTGGAGAACTATTTGATGTAATCTTCTTTTTGCGGTGTGTTTGTTGAGATCAATGAATTGTGGGTTTATGATCAAGTCTATCTATGAACAATATTTGAATCTTCTCTGAATTCTTTTATGTATGATTGGTTATCTTTGCAAGTCTCTTCGAATTATCAGTTTGGTTTGGCCTACTAGATTGATCTTTCTTGCAATGGGAGAAGTGCTTAGCTTTGGGTTCAATCTTGCGGTGTCCTTTCCCAGTGACAGTAGGGGCAGCAAGGCACGTATTGTATTGTTGCCATCGAGGATAACAAGATGGGGTTTTCTTCATATTGCATGAGTCTATCCCTCTACATCATGTCATCTTGCTTAAGGTGTTACTCTGTTTTTAACTTAATACTCTAGATGCATGTTGTATTGTGGTCGATGAGTGGAGCAATAGTAGTAGATGTAGGCAGGAGTCGGTCTACTTGTCTCGGACGTGATGCCTATATACATGATCATACCTAGATATTCTCATAACTATGCTCAATTCTGTCAATTGCTCAACAGTAATTTGTTCACCCACCGTAGAATACTTATCCTCTCGAGAGAATCCACTAGTGAAACCTATGGCCCCCGGGTCTATCTTTATCATATTGATCTCCTACTACTTAGTTATTTCCTTTGCTATTTACTTTGCCTTTATTTTACTTTGCATCTTTTATCATAAAAATACCAAAAATCTTATCTTATCATATCTATCAGATCTCACTCTCGTAAGTGGCCTTATAGGGATTGACAACCCCTATTTGCGTTGGTTGCGAGGATTTATTTGTTTTGCGCAGGTACGAGGGACTCGCGCATAGCCTCCTACTGGATTGATACCTTGGTTCTCAAAAACTGAGGGAAATACTTACGCTACTTTGTTGCATCATCCCTTCCTCTTCGTGGAAAACCAACGCAGTGCTCAAGAGGTAGCACCGGTTTAAGAGGAAAGCATAAGGAATATTCCCTTACAAAGGAAGCAAGACTAGGACTCCACTTGCAATAGAATAATCCTAATCCTAAGAGGACTAGTCATGTAAGCCGCCCCTTCAACATATATAAGGAGGGGCAGGGCTCCCCAAGGTGGACAGGTTCCACAAGTTTCATAAGTCTAGATAGATGGACAAGTCGATAGCTCTCGAGATAGAGCACCCCTATAATCGTAATGACCATCAATATCAATGAAGCAGGATGTAGGCTTTTACCTCCATAGTGAGGGGCTGAACCTGGGTAAAACCTCGCGTCTCTCGATTCCTACCAACCCCGTTCAAGCTACCACATAGATGTGTTGGCCTCACGACTAAGTCCTCACATTAGGACATCTGCTGTGACAATTCCACGATAGTTGGCACCAAGGTAGTCATAGTTGGGATTCGGAGCCAGATTGATTTTCCTTAGACAGAATTGAGTCGTAGTATCGAGTCGTGGAATCGAGGATTCTACTACATTTACTCAAATAATATATTTTCTATCCAAGCCGGAAATTTATATGGGTTTTATAGACTTTAACACTAAATATAGAGCAAAAAACATACACTTCAATCCTAGATTGCATGTATGGAACATATATGCGAGGAAATATGTAGAACATTTAAATCATCAATGTACGAAATTTACTTAGGAGGTTTGTTAGAGTATGTGAATAGCCAATCACTTATATAGCTGATCTGCAGTGCTGAACCTTGAAGGGTCTTCCTCTCCTTCTCCAATCCATCTTGACGCATCCTCCTTCTCACACCAATACCATCCGTCGACAAGAGTGATCCTCAGTTTCGAGCTAATGTTTCATAGAGCAAGATCAAAGGTGTTAGTGGATGAGCGTTTGGGATTGAGAGGGGAATGAAGGTCCATGAGGCATGTGAAAAAGGATTTAGATAGTGGCATATGATTGTGCTACAACTAAACGTATGACTTAGATAAATTAGTAGAATCCGACATAGTCCATAGCATAATCGGGATTCTACAATTTTCTACAGGATTCTATGATTTGGATCGCGACTCAACATGGATTCTACCTGATATGGATTCCTAGTGGGACTTGGATCGACATGCTTCCGTAGGGTCGTGAAGTCATAGGATTCTAGGAGTCGAGTCGAGATTCTGACTACCTTGGTTGGCGCCCACCGTGAGGCATGCGCACGATGGTGTTGAGTTCTTGAAGGGATCTCTATCAGGGATCGAGAGGCTCGCGGTTGGTCAGACGAAGAAGAATTGGCACGGAAAAAATCATGCATGATAACCCGTTATGGACAACCTTGGGACTTTAGGCGCCGAATTCAGTACAATCTTCATCAACCAGATTTTCGACGGTTCCATCGCCGTACTGGACGGCTCGTGTGTCTACTAGATGTGGTTGATCGTATCTACTAGATGTTTGGAAATTTCTGGCCTGCGTTTAAAGATTTGAGTCGCCCGGATTCAAGATCGACATAATCATCCTCGCCAGCAACACTTGTCTCCACTGGTTTTTGGCTGTCCGTATCGTTGTTCAATTCGATCGGTTCTTGGGCAACCTTTGCATTAATGAGTACATACAGTCAGCGTCAGCAACACTTGTCTCCACTTGCTGGAGTCACTGAGCCGCTGCCCCTGCTGCCGTGCTTTGAGCCGGCGTCGCCGTTGTGGACAACGGCCATGACACACGCCGACGTCTCCTTGACCCGCCGTCGGGCTGTTGTTTGTGTTGTGCACGTGTAAAGGAATTTTGTGGCTAGCCAGAATCGGTCAACTAAATTGACCGACGCACTGTTAGCTAGCTTTGAAGTGCGGATGGATCAAGCTAGCTTTACTTGGTTGTTGTTCGAGATGCTGCCTGCCGTTGAAGGTGTGGCCTCGCCTCAAGTTGTCGCCTCCACCGCTGCTACAGCAGCACAGTAACGGCTGCGCCTCAAGCCCCTCACAGCAAGCAGGATTGGGTTCAGAGAAGTTCTGGAGCGCTTGTTGGGGAATGTAGTAATTTCAAAAATTTCCTACGCACACGCAAGATCATGGTGATGCATAGCAACAAGAGAGGTGAGTATTGTCCATGTATCCTAGTAGACCATAAGAGGAAGCGCGGTTGATATAGTCGTACGTCTTCACGATCCGACCGATCAAGGTACCGAATGGATGGCACCTCCGAGTTCAGCACACGTACAGCTCGATGACGTCCCACGAACTCCGATCCAGCAGAGCTTCACAGGAGAGTTCCGTTAGCACGAGGGTGTGATGGCAGTGCTGATGTTGCTACCGACGCAGGGCTTCGCCTAAGCACCGCTACGATATAAGCGAGGTGGATTATGGTGGGGGGGGGCACCGCACACAGCTTGGAACAATCAACTTGTGTGTCTTAGGGTGCCCCCTCCCTCGTATATAAAGGAGCAAGGGGGGAGGCCGGCCAGCCTTGGTGCGCCCCAAGGAGAGGAGGAATCCACTTCCTACTAGGAAGAGGATTCATCCTTTCCTAGTCCAACTAGGAAGAGGGAAGGGGGAAGGAAAGAGGAGGAGAGGAGAAGGAAAGAGGGGGCCGGCTCCCAAAGCCCTAAACCAATTCGGTTTGGGCCTAGGGGCACCGCACCTCAAACTTCCTTGCTGCCCTCTATTTCCACTAAAGCCCACGAAGGCCCATTGGCCCTCCCGGTGAATTCCCGTAACTCTCCGGTACTCCGAAAAATACCCGAATCACTCGGAACCTTTCCGATGTCCGAATATAGTTGTCCAATATATTGATCTTTACGTCTCAACCATTTCGAGACTCCTTGTCATGTAACCGATCTCATCCGGGACTCCGAACTACCTTAGGTACATCAAAACACATAAACTCATAATACCGATCATCACCGAACGTTAAGCGTGCGGGCCCTACGGGTTCAAGAACTATGCAGACATGACCTAGACTCATCTCTGGTCAATAACCAATAGCAGAACCTGGATGCTCATATTGGTTCCTCCATATTCCACGAAGATCTTTATCGGTCAAACCGCATAACAACATACGTTGTTCCCTTTGTCATCGGTATGTTACTTGCCCGAGATTCGATCGTCGGTATCCTCATACCTAGTTCAATCTCATTACCGGTAAGTCTCTTTACTCGTTCTGTAATGCATCATCCCGCAACTAACTCATTAGTCACAATGCTTGCAAGGCTTATAGTGATGTGCATTACCGAGAGGGCCCAGAGATACCTCTCCGACAATCGGAGTGACAAATCCTAATCTCGATCTATGCCAACTCAACAAGTACCATCGGAGACACCTGTAGAGCACCTTTATAATCACCCAGTTACTTTGTGACGTTTGGTAGCACACAAAGTGTTCTCCAGTACTCGGGAGTTGCATAATCTCATAGTCATAGGAACATGTATAAGTCATGAAGAAAGCAATAGCAACAAACTATACGTTCATCATGCTAAGCTAACGGATGGGTCAAGTCAATCGCATCATTCTCTAATGATGTGATCCCGTTAATCAAATGAAAACTCATGTCTATGGCTAGGAAACTTAACCATCTTTGATTCACCGAGCTAGTTAAGTAGAGGCATACTAGTGACACTTTGTTTGTCTATGTATTCACACATGTACTAAGTTTCCGGTTAATACAATTCTAGCATGAATAATAAGCATTTATCATGATATAAGGAAATATAAATAAAAACTTTATTATTGCCTCTAGGGCATATTTCCTTCAGTCTCCCAGTTGCACTAGAGTCAATAATCTAGTTCACATCCTTATGTGATTAGTTCACATCTCAATGTGACTAATATCCAAAGGTTTTACTAGAGTCAATATTCTAGTTCACATCGCTATATGATTAACACCCAAAGAGTGATCATGTTTTACTTGTGAGGGAAGCTTAGTCTACGGGTCTGCAACATTCAGATCCGTATGTATTTCGCAAATTTCTATGTCTACAATGCTCTGTATGGAGCTACTCTAGCTAATTGCTCCCACTTTCAATATGTATCCAGATCGAGACACAGAGTCATCTAGATCGATGTAAAAAGCTTGCATCGACGTAACTCTTTACGACAAACTCTTTTATCACCTCCATAACCGAGAAATATTTCCTTAGTCCTCTAAGGATAATTTTGACCGTTGTCCAGTGATCTTCTCCTAGATCACTATTGTACCCCCTTGCCAGAATCATGCTAAGGTATACAATAGGACTGGTAAACAACATAGCATACTTTATAGAACCTATGACTGAGTGATACGGGATGAAGGAGAGTCCCATTCGGACACGGGATGAAGTCTTCAATCTTGTATCTTCATAGTCCAATAGTTCGGCCAAAGGATATAGTCCGGCTGTCCGGAGACCCCCTAATCTAGGACTCCCTCAGTAGCCCCTTAACCAGGCTTCAATGACGATGAGTCCGACGCGTTGTATTGTCATCCGCATTGCAAGGCGGGTTCTTCTCCAAATCCTGAATATCTGCTAAGTAGTGTCCGGCTCCCATAAATGTTGGACTTCTTGGGTTCTGCGCCCAATAAGGGCGATCTTCCACGCGTCGAGCGAATGCGAGGAGCTAGGGCATTTTTACATTCGCCCCCCTAGCCAGGTAAATAAATCGTCTATTAAAGGGATGGGGATTCTTAGATCCAATCCACACCATCCTCCCACGGTGAGAATCCATCGGAGGGCGCTCGGAAAAATCCATTCCATCATGGCCGGCCACCGCAGCTCCTCCTCTTGCTCCCATAGCCCTAAGCCCGGTGATTGGCAGAAGTGTTCAGTCCCGCACAACCGATTAGTAGAGTTGCAGACCCAGGGATTTCTCCCTCCAGCGTATATGGTCCCCATCCGAGCCGGGCTCGCCACCTATAATGATGGGGAGCAAGCGGGGAGCTTCCCCAGTCCCTCTAAGGGGGAGCGGGTATGCCTTGTCCCTTACTTACTAAGGGGACTCAGATTTCCAATTCATCCATTCCTCCACGGGCTCCTGGAGTTTTCCGGCCTCCAACTGCATAATTTCACCCCTGCTTCCATATTACACATCGCTGGTTATGTTGCCCTTTGTGAGCTGTTTCTGGGCTGCGAGGCTCATTTCGATCTGTGGAAAAGGTTATTTTGCCTTGTGCCCCGCACACAGAAGGGGTCACTCTATCAGGTGGGCGGAGCCAAAATATGGTGCATCACCGAGACCGGATATCTGTCCGGTACTCCGAAGAAGACGTCCGAAGACTGGCCTTTGGAGTGGTTTCACATGGAGGACGTCCCCCTTCCAGACCCTGTTCGGCAGGGCCTTCCTGAGTTCAACAATACTCCTCTGAAGAAACACTGAAGCTGGCGCCCACGGAGCCCCCAGGAGGAAGACAACGGAGAAGTCCTTTACCTGATGAACCGGAATAAAGCGCTGTCTCAATTAGGACTGGCAATAATTGAGGTTATGTCAATATGCATAATGCGGGGAGTGCAACCACTTCAATATTGAGGGCACCCCCTGTGGTGTTTTAACGGGGAAGATGATGCCACCCGTTGCGGGCGTAAGGGACCGGACTCCGCTGCTGCTTTAGCAAAAATTCTGTCCAAGTTGTTCAAGGGAGAGGAAGAGGAGTTCATCCGTATCAAGCCACGGGATGGATTCTCCATGTACAACCCTCCAAGCTGGGTGAGTTGTACCTCTTTACTCCCATCCTTCCCGCATTCTTCACCGTAGGTACGCACCTTGCCATTTCACGGCAGGAACTGCGAAAAGCTGTAAGGGAGGTCAACAGCCCACCTCCAAAACTAGAGGACCCTGGCCGGGCCCTCGATCCCAGACTCGAAGAGGATCCGGACATATTCGTGGAGCTGATGGACAGGCAATTCTATCAATTGAGCTGTGATGACGCCATGGTGGCCATAACGGCCGACTATCCCGAACTACTCCCTGCGTCGCACGTAAGAAAAACCAAAGTCCCAACTCTGAAAAAGGATCCCCTTTTATGCACTTCACCTACCATACACATATGGTGTTTTATAGGGAAGGCATTCGGGACGCCGTGCCAAACCCGCAGCAACTCGCCAACAAGAGGCACCGAAGTCGGGTAGGCTAAAAAGGAAGGCGGTCAGGATGGAGACGCCGGCGCAGAGGTATGACGCAAAACCTCACTCCGTGGTTGTCGTCTTTCTTAAAATATAATGACGTCTATGTTTCTTAGCAGAAAAAATGCTCACCGGACTATATCCGGAGAGGCTGCCAATCATGCCTCGACCAGTCGGGCTCCAGGGCCAGACATGGAGGTGGAAGCTAACACGGGGCAGACGCCAGATGATCCTCCTACAGAGGATGCGGACAGACTATCCGCTACAAATTCTGAAGTGGAGAGCACCATGAATCACAGGCGTCGCCGGGCCATACTCTGTGACGCTGTTTCTCACCAGAGGCATTTGATGCCTTCAATTCTAAAGACGCGTACATCCGTGTTGCTCAAAATGGTCTAGCCAGAGGCACGGACCAGTATGTAAGGGATATACGGGTAAGAACATCTGACAATTATATGTATCAGTAGCCCCTGAGACTTGAAAAAGTTGACGCAACTGATTTAAGGATCATTATTTGTGCAGGTTCTTACAGAGAAGAATTCCCAATTGTCTCAAGAGCTGGGCGAGTGCAAGGCCCAGCTAGGGGCTGCTGTTACCGCGTTGAAGGAGTCTGAGAAGGGTCCCTCTGGTAACACTTGTATCCATTGCAAAGAATACGGGTACCAGGTAGTATGCGGCATGTATGCAAACCTAACAATAGATGTTGCAGGTGGCCCCGGAATGAATCCGGAGGCCGTGGAGGTGGATGCAGCACGTGATGATCGACAGCGAAATGCTGGCGAGCACGTGCTGGCGCGAGTCAGGCAGGAGAAAAATGATCTCCAAAACGCCAATATCCGGTTGGGCGTGGAACTGAAAGATGTCTGAGCCCAGCTTGCGGACTCCGTGAAGGAGAATAAACGGCTTCGGCATGGCATTTTTAGTAAGTGCTTGAATGAACTTTTAAAGGAGTTCAGCGAAGAAGCCGGCTAACAGTGTTATGTCTGCAGGTATGCTGACGGGTCGTCCCGCGGAGGAGATGCCCGGGTCTTCGGGTGATCTCCTACCAGAGCTCTCACAACTGCACGAGCAAGTTCGGCAGGTGATGCAGGGTATTGCCCAAGCCTTGTGGCCATTCGCGTCCCCGCCAGGAGGCATGGGGGAGCTTATAGTGAAGCTCAAGGGAGTGCGGCGGCGCTTCGGATTATCGAAGATATCAGCCTGCCGACAAGGTGCAAGGGAAGCCTGGGCTATGGTGAAGACATGATATACCAAAGCGGACCCAAACCACATGGCCGAGGTCGGACCTGTGGGACCCGATGGGAAAGAGATCCCCGTCAGTTTAGTGTATGATCAAGTAGAATTAGCCGCAAAGTATTCCCAACAGGATTGTAGGCTAGACAACCTGTTGGATGGTATAGAAGAAGAATTGAATCAGTCTTAGCGACTATGTAATTCAAGTGACATATGTAATGTCCCTAGCCGGATTGTAAATCATTTGTCATGGTGGACCTTTTTACTTCGACCTCTGGACCCGACAGTCCGGAGTGTATCCGAATACCCGCTCGGTTATGTAAAAACCGGGGCATGCATGGAGACCAGGCGTAGGGGTCATAAGTGCTTGAACAGACAAGTACCCAACTAGTTATGTTATATTACATGGGTAGTAAGAAACATCTTCCAGGGAGAATAGTTCCGTTAAGGGTTCCTTTCCCTTGGTACGCATGCCCTAATGTGCATGTCCGAACTGCGAAAAGAGATGCAGGATATAAACATCTGGGGCATGTTTCAAATTAGATAAAAGTCATCTTTTATTCATCGACCGAATATTCCCTTAAGAACGCTAGCTTTCGGCTTCACCCGGTCTGAGGTACACATCCGACTGACCCGGCAGTAACAATTGCAGAGGTGCTCCCCTTATGCCCTAGCCGAATTAATGGGAACGTAGGGCATAAATACAAGAGCCAGGCAACCCAGCTTGGCCAAAACTTAAGTCATATCGATGCATATAATGGCGAAAAAGGTACATGCAGAAGAATAACACATGTATGGGACGTAAAGCCCAGGAAAATAGTTAGATTAAGCTTCTGTATAAGAAGCCCCCAGGTATAATGAGTGCGATTAGCGCGTCAAGATTGTGTAACCTAGGACACAAGTATAGCCTTTAAGGGACTTGAAGAGAGTAAAAAGGGAGAAAGAGAGAAAAGACAGATATGAAAAAATTGACGGAGGTGAGGAGACGAACATAGAGTCTGGCGCTAGGCGTAGAATCTTCGGAGTTTGGCAGCATTCCATGGGTTTGGCTCGAGTCGATTATCCGATGCATCCCGCAGACGGTATGCTCCACCGGTCAGAACCTGATCAATAATGAAGGGACCCTCCCATTTGGGCTTGAGCTTGTTCTTTTTCTTCTCCGGCAGGCGTAGAACTAGTCCGCCAATGTTATAGGTTTTGGCCCGTACTTCTCTGCTTTGATACCTTCGAGCCTGTTGCTGATAGAATGCGGAACGGGCCTTTGCCACATCACGCTCCTCCTCCAGGGCGTCCAAACTGTCCTGCCGATCAAGCTCGGCCTCTTTTTCTTCGTACATGCGCACTCGAGGTAAATCATGAATTATGTCGCAAGGCAGGACCGCCTCTGCGTCGTACACCATGAAGAACGATGTGTATCCGGTAGTGCGATTCGGCGTGGTCCGCAGCACCCATAGTACGGAGTTGAGCTCCTCTACCCAATGCGTGTTTGACTCCTTTAAGGACCGCACTAATCTGGGTTTAATGCCACTCATGATAAGGCCATTCGCTCGCTCGACTTGACCATTAGTTTGCGGGTGATAGACAGAAGCATAATCGAGCTTTATGCCCATGTTGTTGCACCAAAGTTTCACCACGTCGGCTGTAATGTTCGTGCCGTTGTCAGCGATGATGCTATGGGGGACGCTATAACGGTGTACGACCCCGGATATGAAGTCTATCACCGGTCCGGATTCAGCCGTTTTGACAGGTTTGGCTTCTATCCATTTGGTGAATTTATCCACCATGACCAGTAAGTATTTTTTATTATGGGTTCCCCCTTTAAGGGGTCCGACCATATCAAGCCCCCGGACCGCAAAGGGCCAAGTAATGGGGATTGTTTGGAGAGCGGTAGGCAGCATATGGCTTTGGTTTGCAAATAGCTGGCAACCGACGCAATGCTGGACCAGATGTTGCGCATCTGCCCGGGCTGCAGCGTGATGACCACCGAGTCCGGCATGGATTTCTGCCAAAAGCTTCCACCCTTCCTCTTCGGAGATGCACCTTTGAAGGACTCCGGTAGTGCTTTTCTTATAAAGCTCTCCCTCATGGACCTTGTAGGCTTTAGATCGCCGCACTATGCAGCGTGCCTCATTTTGTTCCTCGGGTAGTTCCTGCCTGGTTAGGTAGGCCAGGAATGGTTCTGTCCACGGGGCAATGACGGCCATTATCACGTGGTCTGAAGGTGTTATTTCGATGGCAGAGCCTCCGATTGTGTCAGAGTGTTCAGTATCTGGGGTTGTGGCCGGGTCCGAACTATTGTTGCCGGTGTCCCCTTCCCATACCACGGATGGTTTAAACAGTTTTTCCAGGAAGATGTTCGGTGGGACAGGGTCGCATTTAGCGTCGATACGGGCGTGGATGTCCGCCACCTGGTTGTTTTCCCGAGCCACATGGTGGAATTCAAGCCCCTCGAACCGAGCTGACATTTTGAGGACGGCGTTGTGATATGCCAGCATTTTCGGATCCTTGGCATCGAAGTCTCCATTTATTTGGGATATTGCGAGGTTCGAGTCCCCACGCACCTCCAACCGTTGAATGCCCATGGAGACTGCCATCCGGAGACCGTGTAATAGGGCCTCGTATTCGGCTGCATTATTGGAGTCTGTATATAGTATTTGGAGTACGTATTGCACTGTATCTCCGGTGGGGGATATCAGGACGATGCCAGCCCCCAGACCAGCCAGCATTTTAGAGCCGTTGAAGTGCATGATCCAATTGGAGTATGCGCCATACTCTTTAGGGAGTTCGGCTTCTGTCCATTCGGCTACGAAATCGACCAGTACTTGGGACTTAATGGCTCGCCGTGGTTTATATGTTATGTCGAACAGGAGGAGCTCGATAGCCCATTTGGCAATCCGGCCCTTGGCATCACGATTGTTTATTATGTCGTTGAGTGGTACTTCGGAGGCCACCATAATTGAACACTCTTGAAAGTAGTGTCGTAATTTCCGGGATGCCATGAATACCGCGTATGCTATCTTTTGATAATGTGGGTACCGTGATTTGCATGGAGTGAGGACGGTGGATACATAATATACCGGCTTTTGAAGTGGGAATTTATGTTCGTCCATCTCTCGTTCGACGACGAGCACTACGCTTACAGCTTGGTGAGTTGCCGCTATATATAATAGCATTGGTTCGCCAACAGTTGGGGCGGCCAAGATTGGGTTGGTGGCCAGGATGGCTTTTATTTCTTCCAGTCTGGCCGTGGCTGCGTCCGTCCACTCGAAGTGTTCGGTGCGCCGAAGAAGGCGATAAAGGGGGAGTGCATTTTCTCATAGTCGGGAGATAAAGCGGCTTAAAGCCGCCACACATCCAGTTAACTTCTGGATTTGCTTGAGGTCAGTTGGGATAGCCAACTGTGACAGAGCCCGGATTTTGGCTGGATTTGCTTCAATTCCTCTGCTGGAGACGATAAAGCCCAGGAGCTTTCTGGCGGGTACGCCAAAAACTCATTTTTCCGGATTGATCTTAATGTCGTATGTTCGGAGATTGTCGAACGTGAGCCTCAAGTCGTCTATTAAGGAGTCGACGTGTCTGGTTTTAACGACCACATCGTCGACATATGCCTCCACTGTTTTGCCGATCTGCTTTTCCAGACATGTCTGAATCATGCGTTGATACGTTGCACCAGCGTTTTTGAGCCCGAATGGCATTGTATTGAAACAGAAGGGGCCGTATGGAGTGATAAATGCCGTTGCGGCTTGGTCGGACTCCGCCATCTTAATTTGGTGGTAACCGGAGTATGCGTCAAGGAAGCACAATGAGTCATGTCCTGCGGTAGCGTCGATAATTTGATCGATGCGAGGGAGGGGGAACAGATCCTTTGGGCAAGCCTTATTAAGGTCCTTGAAGTCGACGCATAGGCGCCAGGATTTATCCTTATTTGGCACCATCACCAGGTTTGCTAGCCAGTCCGGATGCTTTATTTCTCTAATGAATCCGGCCTCCAGTAATTTGGCTAGCTCCTCTCCATGGCTTGTCGCTTAGGTTCGGAGAAGCGCCGAAGAGTCTGCTTGACCGGCCTGAATCCTTTTAAAATGTTAAGGCTATGCTCGTCCAGCCTGCATGGGATTCCTGACATGTCTGAAGGATGCCAGGCAAATATGTCCCAATTCTCGCGCAGGAACTCCTGTTGTGCGGTGTCTACAGCGGGGTTTAACTGTGCCCCAATGGACGCTGTTTTTGTGGGGTTCGTTGGATGGACTTGGAATTTGACTATTTCATCCGCTGGTTTAAAGGAGGTGGACTTGGATCTTTTGTCTAGTATCACGTCGTCCTTGTCCACTGTGGAGCGCAGCGCGGTTAACTCCTCTGCCACAAGGGCTTCGGATAATGCCTCGAGGGCCAGTGCGGCTGTTTTGTTCTCGACGCGGAGTGCTATGTCTGGATCACTAGCTAGAGTGATGATTCCACTGGGTCTGGGCATTTTGAGCTTCATGTACCCGTAATGGGGTATGGTTGAAAAATCGTGAATGCCTCCCACCCTAGAAGGGCGTGGTATCCGCTACTGAATGGGGCCACTTGGAATGTGATTTCTTCGGACCTGTAATTCTCCAGAGTGCCGAATACCACATCTAGTGTGATTTTCCCAGCGCAACGTGCCTCCCGACTAGGTATGATTCCTCGGAAGGTCGTGGTGCTTTGCTCAATACGGTTGCTGTCTATTTCCATTTTTTGAAGAGTCTCCTCATAAATGAGGTTTAATCCGCTGCCGCCGTCCATGAGCACTTTAGTGAGCCGAAAGCCGTCCACAATTGGATTGAGGACCAGAGCGGCTGGTGCTCGGGGTATTTGGAATTTAGATTCATCACTGGCATTGAAAGTAATGGCCGTGTCGCTCCATGGATTTATTGCTGCTATGTGGCAGACTTCGGCAAGGCTACGGAGTGCTCGCTTACACCTATTATGTGAGGTGAAGGTCTCGAAGACTGTTAATACTGTATTGTTATCCGCGGGAGGGTGTTCTGGGGTGTTTTGGATGAGGAGATCCTCACCGCTCTTGGCCACCTGCCGGAGTACCCAACATGCTCTAAGGCTATGTGTTGGTATGGTGTCCGTCGTACTATGAATTTTGCAGGGTCCATTAAGCCATCCCTCCAATACGGTTCCACGCCCTGTAGTGGGCTTTTGCTTCTTTGTAATTGAGTCGGGTGACTTATGAGAGTGCACCCTTTTAGTTCGGACTGGGGATTTTGTCAGAGCTGGATTGTCCCAAAATTTTGTTTGGGTTTTCCAGGCGCTTTCCATCGTACAATATTTCCGTACTATGGCCGCCAAGTCAGCGAAGTGTGCTATGTCACGGCGACTTATGGCGTTGAGGATTCCCTTGTCCGTGCAATTGTTGCAAATGAACGAAATTGCATCTTCCTCGCGACAGTCCTTGACCTTGTTCATTACAAGGAGGAATCTGGCCCAATAGTGATGTACTATCTCTTGGGGCGCTTGCCTAATGTGGGAAAGATCGTTTGTATCTGGGTGGGTGGGTGGATTTAAGTCCAGACCTTGACCCAATCTGAGATCCCGGGGCAGGGGAGTTTCCAATCTTGGAAGTTCGGGCTCCGGGATGTTGCTCCGTGGGTTCGGTATGCGACCTGATTCTAGGTTCAGGGTTAGGGCGATGTCCCCCCGTGAGCGGGTATCCGGCTCGGAGATCTCGGGAATCCAGACATAGTTCGTCCTCAGGATAGAGGGAGAACCGCCCCATTGCTCCTCCACCACCGCTATTTGATGGGTGACCGGCGGAGAGTTAATCTCCCTTTGGTCGGGTTTAAGCCCGATCCGATCGTAGTCCGTAGCGACTCCCAGAGCGGCGATGCGATCCAAAAGCTCGTTCAAAGAGGAGAGCTCCATTGGATCCATCTGCTCGGCGAATTTTGAGCCTATGTGGAGGCTATTTTCGATGACCCGAGAAGTCATCGTCGACGCAACGGCCGAGCGGGCGGTCATAACAAAGCCGCCTAGTCGGAGAGTTTGGCCTACAGCCAGGGCTCCCCCAGAAGTGATGTTGTCCTTGACAATGAGACGAGCTGTCGGTGTACTAGAGTAGGGGTACCCTAGTATCCCGAACTGGTGCACGGGCAGTCGCAGCATCCCGCGGCAAGGCTTGCCGGGTGACCGCCAAGGTCCTCCGTGGTTCCTTTGGAGCCATTCAAGAACAAAGTATCCAAGTCAAGGAGACAAGACCCCGGCAAGAGGAGCTTGCCGGGAAGGGCAACAAAAGCATCTCAAGACCCCGGCAAGAGGAGCTTGCCGGGAAGGCCACCCAAGGCATCTCAAGGAACTTGCCGCGGCGTGCCACGCGCACCGGCAAGGCCCGGTGAGCGACAAGCTCCCGGACGCGACAAGACAACGACCGCGGCAAGGCGCTTGCCGCGGGAAGCCACCACTCTGTGACCGCGCTCCAGCACATCCACCAACGTGTCGCTCTGGGACCCTTCCAGGCGTACGTGGCGGGAGGCTGTGCAGCCAGGGGTGCACGGTGGCATGCGGCGCTGACAAGATTGCCATCGTGGCAAGCAGTGGCGTCCCTGACAGTCCCTTTTGCACTGTTTAGGCGACGCAGACGGGCATTTAATGCCCTTGTCCCCTGCCGTCAGGGTTAGGTATGATACACTGTAGCAGGTAGCTGTACCTACCACAGCACCTTTCCATTTTTACCCTTTGTCTCCATTGCCAGCTGTCGGTGACCCCTTGAGCATATAAAAGGAGGCCCACGCGCAACGTAGAGGGGGTTAGCTGGTTCAGGAGAGGACACTCACGCTCGGTCTCGTTAGCTGCTGGGGTGTACTGTAGCACTCCGCGCTCCCGAGCAAGAACTCAATACAAACCACAAAGCAGGAGTAGGGTTTTACGCATCCGTGCGGCCCGAACCTGGGTAAACCGCTCGTGTGCTTCGCCTCGATCCGCTCTTTGCACGATCTCCGCCCCCGCAGAACCGAAAGGGACTCGGCCCGCCGGTCCCATAGGTGTTCGTGGATCAGTCCCCCGACATCTTTGGCGCGCCAGGTAGGGGGCGTCGAGGTTGTGTGAACCAGATCCGGCGTTCGCGCGAGCTAGATCTTCATCATATTCATTGACATGCCGCCGAAGAAGAAGGCTTCGGAGGCAGCTGCTCTGTCCGCGCCGAACCCACCACCGCCGGAGCAAACGGCTGGTGGGGCAGATGCCGGCGGAAGAACGGGCATCAACGAGGGAGCTCACGGTGCTGCCAGGTCCAAGGACAAGGATGCGCTGCCCATCAGCGGCGTAGCCGGCTCCCACAACGACGGGGCGCACTCCAAGACCTCGGCGTCCGTACATGCACCACGCCCATCTCAGGAGGCGCGGGACCGGCAGCGTCATGGTGCTCACAGTACCATGCATTTGCTGGACCAAGATCGAGCTGGTGGATCTCGGAGTGCTCAAGACCAGCATGCACGCCAACATGCTGGCACGAGCGAGGCACGGTCGCCTAGACGGGATACTGCTCCTTCTAACATAGTTATAAGTCCGAGCATATCCCGCTCCTCACACCGTTCGCCACCGCCACCCGCCACTCTAGCAGAAGCTTTGGCGCGAGCTCAACTGCTCCTGGACTACCCTCCAACGGCAGACAAGATCGACGACTGGAGGGCCACCATCCAGAGTCTCATCGGCTTCGCCAATGGCGACGCTCAGCAGCAGCCGAGCACGCCGCACCCGCCGCAAGTCAGCCAGGCACGAGCCAGTGGCGACAAGACCGGTGGGGGTGCAACCACTGTGCACTCCCCGCCCCGAAGGCCAAGATCGCCGACTCGCCGGATCCACCTCGACAGCGACTCCACCGCGTCATCAGATCCACGGGTTCGTCGCGATCAGCGCCAAGTTCTTTACAAACGACAACAAGAAGACGCTCGTACTTGCATCGAGCGCCGAAGAGAAGCGCGACGTCAATCGGACCAGCGCGCTGGGCCCTCTGTCGACATGCATGCGCCAGGGGAACCAGGCGACTTGCCGTACGCGGTAGGTTGCCCTGCGTTTACTCGTGAGCTGTGGCAAGTCCAGTGGCCCAGTACGAAGAATTTCAAGCCAGACGTACCAGAGAAGTACGACGGCAAGTCGCATCTGTCGGAGTTCCTCAGCATCTACACCATCGCGGTGCAGGCTGCCGGGGGGCGGGACGACAAGATCCTTGCCAACTACTTCCCGCTGGTGCTCAAGCCCAACGTCAGGTCCTGGCTCATGCACTTGCCGGACAACTCCATATCTTCCTGGGCAGACCTATGCCATCAGTTTGTCGGCGCCTTTACAGGCGGCCACAAACCCCATGGCCAAGAAAGTGACCTTCATCTGCTCGCCCAGAAGGAAAGAGAGCCCCTGCGCAAGTACATTCAGAGATTCAGCCATGTACAGCACAACATCCCAGATGTTCACCCTGCCGCGGTCATCAGCGCGTTCCATCAGAACGTGCGTAACCGCAGGATGCGGGAGGAGATGGCAATGTGCAAGATCAGAGACGTCAGTGAGCTGTATGCCCTGGCCGACAAGTGTGCACGTGCTGAGGAAGGGAGGAAACTCCCCGGAGAGAATACAGGAGTAGGAGGATCTGACAGCGAGGATACTGCCCCGGCAAAGAAAAACCGGCGGCGGAACAACAGGAAGAAGAAAGGCAAAGATGTGCTAGTCGTTGAGCAGCCCGGCAACGAAGGTGGCGCCAAGAAAGCCAAAGCTGGTAGCTCCGGCAAGGAGATTGCCGCATGCTCCAACTGCTAGGCTGTGGCGGTCGCCAACAAGCAGGACGGCACCGACAAGCAGTACTGCAAGATCCACCGCACCAAGGGCCATGACCTCCAAAGCTACAAGAAGGTCGAGCAGCTTGTCCAACAGCAAAAGGCTGAATACGAGCGACGCGACAAGGAGAGGGCCCAAGGAGGCACTGGAGAATCCGGCAAGAAGCGCGCCGGCCGGGGAGGACGCCGCGGCAAGGCCAAGCAGCGGCAAGGAGACAGACCTCCCCGCGGCCGCGACAAGGATGAAGATAACGACGACGACGATGACAAAGACATGGCTGATGTCAAGACCAGTGAGCAGGAGTTCCAAAAAGCCACAGAGGTCTTGTGCGTTGACGGCGGTGCTTCTCTGCATACTTCGCACCGCCAACTCAAGCAGTGGGTGCGGGAAGTCAATGCAGTGGAACCACCTGTCGAGTCACGCAAGCTTCTGAAATGGTCTAGCACGCCTATCATCTTTAACATTGAGGACCACCCTGATCGCACAACTGCGGTCGGGTGCTTGCCGATGTTGGTTTCACCAACTATCCGCAACCTCAAGGTCAGTAAGATGCTAGTTGACGGCGGGGCCGGCTTGAACCTGATCTCCTCCACTGTACTCCAGAAACTCCAGATCCCTGACGGCGAGCTTGAAGAGACCGACACATTCCAAGGAATTAACCCGGGAAGGAGCAAGCCGAAGGGGAAGGTCACGTTGCCAGTAACATTTGGCAGCGAGCTGAACTTCAGGACTGAGAGGGTCACTTTTGACGTTGCCGATATTCCATTGCCTTACAATGGGATACATGGCCGTCCAGCACTCGCCAAGTTCATGGCAGCCTCTCACTATGCATACAACATGCTGAAGATGCCAGGCCCGATAAGCGTCATCTCTGTCCCCGGCGACAAGAAAGATGCTCTTATCTGCGCCGACAAGATCTACTGGGAAGCGGCAGCCACAGCAGACTGCAAGTCACTTGCCGTTGAAGCTCCCGGGCGGAAGAAGACCAAGTCCGACAAGAGTTATGATGCCTACTCCGGCAAGCGCACCTCTTCGGAGTGCTGCGCTGCCGTCGAGGACGCACCATCGAGCTCCACCAGCAAGTGTAAGCAGACAATGGCAGCTCCGCCAGAGACCAAGAAGGTGTCCGCCAAGGAGGACGGCACTGGTGGAACCTTCACCATCAGTGCCACTCTCGACCCCAAATAGGAAAGCGCGCTCATTGCTTTCCTGTGGGCGAATGTCGATGTGTTTGCGTGGCAACCGTCTGACATCCCCGGTGTTCCCAGGAAAGTAATTGAGCACCACCTTGCCGTTTGTCCTCATGCGCGGCCCGTCAAGCAAAAGATCAGGAAGCAAGCAGTGGAGCGCCAAGAATTCATTGCAGAAGAGATCAAGAAGTTGGAAGCAGCAGGCCTTATCAGAGGAGTGCTCCATCCTACGTGGTTGGCCAATCCTGTAGTCGTGCGCAAGGCGAACGGGAAATGGAGACTTTGTATCGACTTTACCGATGTCAACAAAGCTTGTCCCAAAGACCCATTTCCTTTGCCGCGCATTGACCAGATTGTTGACTCCACGGCCGGATGTGATTTGCTTTCATTTCTTGACGCATACTCAGGATACCATCAGATCTTCATGGCAGAAGAGGATGAGGAGAAGACCGCATTTATTACTCCTTGTGGCACGTACTGTTTCGTACGGATGCCTTTCGGTTTAAAAAATGCTGGTTCAACATTTGCAAGGGTAGTCCATGTCGCTCTTGATCCACAAATACACAGAAATGTGGAAGCTTACATGGATGACATAGTGATCAAGAGCAAGGACAAGGCAACTCTGATCCAAGATTTAGACGAGACCTTTGCAAATCTGACAAGATCAGCCTCAAGCTCAACCCCGAGAAGTGCGTGTTTGGAGTCCCCTCGGGCAAGCTTCTCGGGTTCTTCATATCCCAGCGGGGAATCGAAGCCAATCCGGACAAGATCAAGGCCATTGAGCAGATTGAAGCACCAAAGCGCATCAAGGATGTACAAAGACTTGCCGGTTGCATGGCTGCTCTCAGCAGGTTTATCTCTAGGTCTGCTGAGTGCACCCTGCCATTTTTCAAATTATTGAAAAAGGCAGGTCCAATGAAATGGACTCTGGAAGCGGAGGCTGCGCTGCAAGACTTGAAAAGATACCTATCCTCCCCTCCAATACTTGTCGCACCTAAGCCACAAGAGAAGTTGCTGCTGTATATAGCGGCAACCAATCAAGTGGTTAGTGCTGCGTTAGTAGCAGAGAGGGAGGCGGATGGCGAGCCAGCAACCACGGCAAGCGCATCCAGCGACAAGCAAGGGGCTTCCCCGGCAAGCTCTGGTCCCGACAAGGATGGATCTACGCAGGCGCGCGAGGAGATACAGAAGAGAATGGTGCAGCGCCCAGTTTACTTTGTCAGTTCCCTTCTGCAGGGGGCTAGGTCAAGGTACTCTGGCGTGCAGAAATTGCTTTTCGGCCTTCTCATGGCCTCGAGAAAGCTGCACCATTACTTCCAAGCACATGGCATCACAGTTGTCACTCGCTTTCCGCTGAAGAGGATACTACAGAATCCAGAAGCGACAGGCAGGATTGTTGAGTGGGCACTGGAACTGTCAAGCTTTGGCCTCAAGTTTGAGAGTACTTCAACTATCCAGAGCAGAGCATTGGCGGAATTCATAGCAGAATGGACGCCAACACCAGATGAAGAAATTCCAGAAATGAGCATCCCCGTCAAGGAAGCAAGCAAAGAGTGGCTGATGTACTTTGACGGTGCCCTTTCGCTGCAAGGCGCCGGCGCTGGCGTGCTGCTTATCGCACCCACCGGAGAGCACCTCAAGTACGTAGTCCAGATGCACTTTCCCAAGGAGCAAGCAACAAACAATACTGCAGAGTATGAAGGCTTGCTTGCCGGTCTCAGGATCGTGGCAGACCTTGGGATCAAGAAGCTCATTGTCAGGGGTGACTCGCAGCTTGTCGTCCGCCAAGTAAACAAGAGCTATCAGAGTCCGTTGATGGAAGCTTACGTCGATGAAGTGAGAAAGCTAGAAGAGCGCTTTGACGGCCTACAGATGGAGCATGTTCCAAGAGCTCAGAACGCCATTGCCGATGGCCTGTCAAAGTGCGCCGCACTTAAGTTACCTGTGGAACCAGGGATCTTTGTGCTCAAGCTGACTCAACCGTCCGTAACGCCACCGACTGGACAGAGCAAGAAGAGGAAGTTGATTTCTGGTGACTATTTGCGGGCAGAGCTTCCCGAAGCCGCCGCCAAGAAGGTCCCCAAGATCAACGCCAAGAGCGCTGAGGAGCAGTCTGCTCCGGCAAACCCTAGGGTTTGTTCCGTTGAAGCAGAAGCTCCCGACAAGTTTTGCTCCGGCAAGCTTGCCGGGGAACATCAAGCTCCGGCAGAGCCGCAGGTTCCCGCCGTAGAAGCGGACATTCCCGCAGCAACAGATTTGCCTTGCGCTGAGGAGCAGTCTGCACCGGCAAGCCCCAGGGTTTGTTCCGTTGAAGCTGAAGCTCCCGACAAGTTTTGCTCCGGCAAACTTGCCGGGGAACGTCAAGCTCCGGTAGAGCCGCAGGTTCTCGCCGTAGAAGCGGTTGTTCCCGCAGCAGCAGATTTGCCTTTAGTCCTTGTTGTCGAGCCACAGGCTCCAGCATGGGCACATCAGATTGTCTGTTTCCTTCAGACAGGAGAACTTCCCGAAGAGCAAGAAGAAGCGGAAAGAGTAGCTCGGCAATCAAGTATGTACCAGTTCATCGACAAGACACTGTACAGAAGAAGACTCAACGGTGTGAAATTGAAGTGTATTCCCCGGGAAGACGGACAAAAGCTGTTGGCAGAGATACATGGAGGCATATGTGGACACCACATTGGCGCAAGAGCACTTGTCGGCAAAGCATTCCGGCAAGGTTTCTTTTGGCCGACAGCCCTCCAGGATGCAACTGCACAAGTAACCAAGTGTGAAGCGTGCTAGTTCCATTCCAAGCAGATACACCAACCAGCTCAAGCTCTCCAGACGATCCCTTTATCCTGGCCATTTTCGGTCTGGGGGCTCGACATCCTCGGCCCCTTTCCCCGAGCAGTCGGGGGCTTTGAGTACTTGTACGTAGCAATCGACAAGTTCACAAAGTGGCCGGAAGTGGAACCAGTGAGGAAGGTGACAACACAGTCAGCAGTCAAGTTCTTCAGGTCGATTGTTTGCCGCTTCGGAATCCCTACCAGGATAATTACCGATAACGGCACACAATTCACGAGCTGCACCTTCATGCAGTACGTCCAAGATCTTGGCGCCAAGGTCTGCTTCGCTTTTGTTGCTCACCCGAGAAGCAATGGTCAAGCGGAGAGGGCAAATGCTGAAGTGCTGCGCGGGCTCAAGACCAGAACTTTTGACAGGCTGCACAAGTGCGGAAGAAACTGGATTGAGGAGCTGCCGGTGGTTCTTTGGTCGATCAGAACGACGCCAAATCGAGCCACCGGACAGACACCTTTCGCTCTAGTCTATGGAGCAGAGGCAGTTATCCCCACGGAACTCGTATACGGGTCACCTCGAGTGCTCGCTTATGATGAGCTCGAGCAAGAGCAGCTACGACAAGATGACGCGCTGCTCCTTGAGGAAGACCGTCTTCAGGCTGCTGTGCGAGCTGCTCGCTACCAGCAAGCTTTGCGCTGCTACCATAGACGCAAAGTTAATGCCAGAAGTCTCGAGGAAGGCGAGCTTATTCTTCGGCGTGTTTAGACTACCAAGAATTCCAACAAGTTGACGCCGAAGTGGGAAGGCCCTTACCGGGTGAAACGAGTCACTAGGCCTGGCGCTGTCCGCCTTGAGACCGAAGATGGCATTCCGGTGAGCAACTCCTGGAACATTGAGCATCTTCGTAAGTTTTACCCGTAAGGCGCGGTTGCCGGAACCTGTTCCGGCAACCACCTTTTGTACAAGTCTTGCCGCTGTTGCATGTAATCCTTTGTACAAAGCCGGGCGCAGACCCCGTGCATAAGTAAAGCTCATGTGCTCCGCACATCTTGTCAATTTCATGCTTTCTATCTTTCGCATGTGTTATCTGACACTTTGTGTAGCACCTACTCCCCGGTAAGCAATAACGAGCCGTAAGGCTCCATATCTTTATTTTCTCTTCTTTCTTTTTTCTCAAGGAAAGGAAGGTTCCCTCGCCCACAAGTTTGCCGGGGGGGGAGGAGAAGATAATGGTATGGACCAGGCGTCGTTCAAGGAAGTTTCGCCTTGCCGGGAAGCAAACAACAAAAAAGCTAAGTGCCAAAATTTGAGCAATCAGATTTTTAAAATTTTTAAGTTATCTCCTTGAACGACCGTGCTTTGTATGGAAAACATGTGCGCAGAGGAACCAACTCGTAGCTAGTTGCGCCCTTACTTTGTTTCGAGTCCGCTCAACAACTTAAGTGAGCTGCAACTAGTTGCAACAAGGTTTCTTGTAGGTAGCGGCACCGCCAGCAGGCTGCTGACGTCCCGCACTCAGCGCTCGCGGCTCGGGTGCCTGCACCGGCAAGTTCCCTAAAAGCATAGGGCGAAAACATACAAAGGGAGGAATCAAGTAAAGGGAATAACATTGCAATCATTACCCAGATTAGAGTTATATTACAAGGTATCTTGTCGCAGCTCTAACAGATTGTTCTCATAACATGACCAGCAGCGACAAGAAAAGAAGAAAACGGGCGGCCTAGTCTACGCGATCGCCCTCGATCCTCTTGATCCCACTCACCTTGTCCACAATGGGTGCGACAAGGGTCTTGAGCGCCTCCAGATCAGCATCCGGCGGCAAGGTCCTGAGGACGTTGGTGAGGTTGAGGCCCGGATTGCGGAAGGCCACCTTCACCAACACTTTTTGAAGATCTCCCGCGCAGATCTTGCGCGACTCGTCGGCAAGCTGCTTTGGGATCCTCTCCCGGAGTCGCTGGAGGGCCGTCGCCATGCCTTTGAAGAACAAGACAAGCTTGGCGCTGGGTTGGAGGTTCTCGTCGGAGGGATACCCGAGATCCTCCATCCCTAGCTGCGCCAGCTCCCTATCAATGTCTACGGCAACACTCACAAGACTCTCCGTCCAGTGCTCCACAGTCTCCCTGAAAGCATTCTGGGTGGCGGCAGCACTCTCCAGCAGCGCCTTGTCAGCCCTGATCTCCTCCTTCAAGGCCGCTTCTTGCTCCTTGGCGCCGTCCAGCGTCTTGGTCAAAGTGGTCAGCTTCAACTCAAGATCCACGTTGGAGACCTTGGCGGCGCTGAGCTCTTTGCCCTTCTCGACGAGATCGGCCTCCAGCTGCGCCACCTTCGTCTCCAGCTCCTTCTTGGCGGCCTCGGCGGCTGCGGCAGCATCTTCCGCTTGCTTGAGGGCTCCGCCAAATTTTTCCTCGCGCGCGGCAAGCTCCTCCTCGTGGGCGTCAAGATTGACCTTCCACTGCGCCAGCTCGCCTTCCTGCATGGACAACTTCTCAGCGGCAAGCCGCTGTTGCTCTCTGATTTCAGCCTTCTCGAGGAGGAAGGCCTTCTGCGCTTCGGCAAGTTGCTCCCGCTCCTCTGCCAAGGACCGGAGAGTTTCCTGGTGGAGACCCCGGAGCTCCTCCGCGCGCTTCTCGATGTCTGCTCCCGCCTTCGCGACAAGCGTCTCGCGGGATTCCATGTTGGCTTGCCGCGCACGGTAGAGCGACAACAACTTCCGCAGTAGCCGCTCCTCCTCAGGCTCGTTACTGCTGCTGCTCGGCGCGTCAACCAGCGTCAGCCCAGTGGAGGCGAGCACCTCCCCGTCGAAGATCTCTCCCTCGACCGGCGCCCTGGAGCTCGACGCCCAGGGGAGGTTGATGAAGACGCCATCACCGGCCTTCAAGTAGACGCCGGGCTGGGGCTCTTTGGAGCCTGGCGCTGCGGCAGCGGCAGACGGGTCGGCGGTCGGCGCAGCGCCTGGCGCTCCTGCGGCCTCAGGACCGTCAGTGCGATCGCCGGACCCCTCGCCAGTTGCTGCGGCGGCATCCTTGGCGGCCTCTGCGCCGGCGGGATCGTCAGCACCGGCTGCTCCCTCGGTGGCAGCGGCGTCGTCGGCGGCAACCTCGGTCTCCATCGGCTCCATAGCAGATGGGTCTGACAGCCGGAAAAGGGGAGAAGAGTCAAGCAAAAATCCAATAAAAAGAAGATCCAACAAGAAGGAGAACCCAAGGGAAGTTCTGAAGCAAGAGGAGTACCTGCACTAGGTTCTGCAGTGGTGGTCTCCGCTGTCGGGGGGGCGCTGGTGCTGTCCCTTGCCGGAGAACCCTCCCTTGCCGGAGACTTCTCCCTTACCAGGAAGCCCTCCCTTGCCGGAGAGTTCTCCCTCGTCGGGGGATTCTCCCTTGGCTCCTGGTGGGGCTGCTCTGCTCCTACACAAATCAGCAATCAAATATCAGCAAAGATAAAGTATCCATGCGCACCTCACAAGCGGAAAGCAAACCATATACTTACGCTGGGGGCTGCTCTGGAGAAGGGTTGCCGGGTCCGGCAAGGTTGTCTCGGGCGCACCTCCTGTTGTCGTAGTAGGTTCGTCCTCGATGACAATCACCGGGACCTTGGCCCTCTTTGCTGCTCTCTGGGCCAGAGTCCTAAAGAGGAACAAGTTCAGAGAAAAGCGAATGAGATACGAGACAAACAGCAAGGATTGAAGAACTACAAGTATAACAAGGAAATCTTACTCTTCTGCTTCTTCCTCGTCGGAGCTGAACGCGGAGAAGTCGAAGTCTGGCTCATGTCCGGCACGAGGAAGCGGAGGAGTAGCTTCCCTTGGCCGCTTGGCGGGAGCAGTGGCGGTGGTCTGAGACGACCCCGCTCCGGCTGGAGTAGAAGTGGTGGTCCGGGAGGGCCCCGCTCCAGTTGTCATTGCAGCGTGAGATGCTCCCGCGACAACAGTGCTTGCCGCGGTGGAGCGTGTCGCGTGGCGCGGCGGCTGTTGACTCGCTTGCCGCTCCGCTACGTCACCGGCCTTGCGGAGACGCCTTCTTGGTGGGGATGGAGGCTCTGCTTGCGGCTCTGCTTGCGGTGAGCTGTCTGAAGACGAGGTGGAAGACGAGCTGATCTCCAACGAGCCGCTCGTATCCTTGGCGGGCTCACTCGACTCGACGCCACGACCGGCAAGCTCTTTCTCGCCGGCAAGCTCTTTCTCGCCGGCGGGCTCCCCTCGCTCGGCACGACTTGCCGCCTCCGCTGCATCTGCCTCCTCCACGGTGAACCCAAACTCGCCCGCGGCTGCGGCTGCCGCCGCCTCTTCCAGCCTAGTGGCGATAAGTGCCATCTCCGCATCCGTGGTGTCGCGGGTGAGGCTATCCTTCTCGTCGGAGTGGATTGGCACTTCTACCAAGTCATCGAAGAACTGCTGCACGACGTCGTCTGCAGGCTCCTGCCAAGTTGGCACAATTCCATGCGAGTCGCACTCCGACATCATTGCACGGATGCGGTCGAGCGAGGAATTGTTGCACAGCGGAACGACGCCCCCCGGCAACCTGAAAACTTCGGGATGTTGGGGGTCATACTTGAAGAGTTCCTGGAGCATCGCGTTGAGCTCCAAAACTGTGAAGTTGAAGTTGAGGCCCGGCCGCAGCCTCATGATATCTGCCGCATTCTTGAACTCCCAAGTAGGTCTCCCCCGTTCCTGCAGGGGGGCGATGTGGCGGCGAAGAAAGTCTGCGCAACAACAGCGCCTATAGTTAGTCCGGCAAGCCTGAGGCGCAGGATTCGGGTGACATCAATCTTCAGCCTGTCATCTTCCGGGGCCACGTCACTCCAATCGCTGCCGCGTGCTACTGGGGTTTGGCGCCGGGTGGTGAATGGCTGCGGGTTCTCCTCGTCGATCCAGCACCAGTCTGCTCTCCACTCCACCCACTTGCCGCGGAATTCTCCCTCCAGATAAGTTTCCTTCTTGCCGGCCCTTGAGATCCAGGCAATTCCGCCGGATAGAGGCTCTCCTCTCTCTACTCGGGGTATGAAGAAGTGGCGGAAGAGGGCTACGTTGGGATGGACTCCGACAAAGTTTTCGCAGAGATGTGCGAAAACTGCCATGGTCAGAACGGCATTGGGGGTGAAGTCAAGGAGGTGGAATCCGTAGGTATTCATGATGTCACAGAAGAATTCAGAGAAAGGCGGGCAGAGCCCGCAGTAGAAGAACAATGCGAAGAAGGGGTATCCATTTGGGGCCTTCTTCCAAGCGGCGGCGGGGAGTACCTTCGTGCGCGGATGCGCGCGCGTCTCCGTTGACCAGAAGAGGTAGTAGTTCTCCCTCAGCTCCCTCGCGGCGAGCTTGGGGGGGAAGACCGCCCGCTCCTTTCGCAGCGCCGCAAGCCGCTGCGCCTCGGTCAACTTCACGACCTTCCCCTCGTCAGCTTTCGGAGCCATGGCGGAAGTGGTGGAGGAGGCCGACGACGTTGGTGGTGCTGGTGGCGATGGGGGCGGGGCGCTGCTCTCTTTCGGCTTTGGGAAGACGAGGGAGCGACGGAGATTTCCGAGATTGAAGCAGCAACTGGCGAATGGGTGAACTACCCCTGTTTCCCCTGCTTATAAAGAGGGAGGGGGCGGACATTCCGCATTTCCGAATAAAGAAACCACCCACGATCTCTCCCACGACGTCGCATTCAACGTGTGCCGTTCGGGGAGGGCGCGGTGGATACAGAGAGAGATACGGCGTAACCCAGGCCGCGCGTGCCCGTGCCCTGATTTGGGCCTGGCCCAACAGCGCTCGGCACCGTGTATGGCCCAGGCCCGGGGGCTCCTGTCGGTGTACTAGAGTAGGGGTACCCTAGTATCCCGAACTGGTGCACGGGCAATCGCAGCATCCCGCGGCAAGGCTTGCCAGGTGACCGCCAAGGTCCTCCGTGGTTCCTTTGGAGCCATTCAAGAACAAAGTATCCAAGTCAAGGAGACAAGACCCCATCAAGAGGAGCTTGCCGGGAAGGGCAACAAAAGCATCTCAAGACCCCGGCAAGAGGAGCTTGCCGGGAAGGCCACCCAAGGCATCTCAAGGAACTTGCCGCGGCGCGCCACGCGCCCCGGCAAGGCCCGGTGAGCGACAAGCTCCTGGACGCGACAAGACAACGACCGCGGCAAGGCGCTTGCCGCGGGAAGCCACCACTCTGTGCACGCGCTCCAGCGCATCCACCAACGTGTCGCTCTGGGACCCTTCCAGGCGTACATGGCGGGAGGCTGTGCAGCCAGGGGTGCGCGGTGGCAAGCGGCGCTGACAAGATTGCCATCGTGGCAAGCGGTGGCGTCCCTGATGGTCCCTTTTGCACTGTTTAGGCGACGCAGACGGGCATTTAATGCCCTTATCCCCTGCCGTCAGGGTTAGGTATGATACACTGTAGCAGGTAGCTATACCTACCACAGCACCTTTCCATTTTACCCTTTGTCTCCATTGCCACCTGTCGGTGACCCCTTGAGCATATAAAAGGAGGCCCACGCGCAACGTAGAGGGGGTTAGCTGGTTCAGGAGAGGACACTCACGCTCGGTCTCGTTAGCTACTGGGGTGTACTGTAGCACTCCGCGCTCCCGAGCAAGAACTCAATACAAACCACAAAGCAGGAGTAGGGTTTTACGCATTCGTGCGGCCCGAACCTGGGTAGACCGCTCGTGTGCTTCGCCTCGATCCGCTCTTTGCACGATCTCCGCCCCCGCCGAACCGAAAGGGACTCGGCCCGCCGGTCCCATAGGTGTTCGTGGATCAGTCCCCCGACACGAGCCATCCCCCCTTATGATGACGACACAGTGGAACTCTCAATGAAAGCACCAATGTCGGTGTCAAAACCGGCAGATCTCGGGTAGGGGGTCCCGAACTGTGCATCTAAGGCGGATGGTAACATGAAGCAGGGGACATGATATTTACCCAGGTTTGGGCCCTCTTGATGGAGGTAATACCCTACGTCCTGCTTGATTGTTCTTGATGATACGAGTATTACAAGAGTTGATCTACCACGAGATCGTAGAGGCTAAACCCTAGAAGCTAGCCTATGGTATGATTGTATGTTGTCCTACGAACTAAACCCTCTGGTTTATATAGACATCGGAGGGGGCTAGGATTACACAGAGTCGGTTAAAAGGGAGGAGATCTTCATATCCATATTTCCTAGCTTGCCTTCCACGCCAAGGAGAGTCATCCGGACACGGGACGAAGTCTTGAATCTTGTATCTTCATAGTCCAATAGTCCGGCCAAAGGATATAGTCCAGCTATCCGGAGACCCCCTAATCCAAGACTTCCTCAGTAGGCTTGCTGGACGGTGATGGGTTGGATAAGATTTATCATGTAATCGAGTTAGTTTTGTTAGGGTTTGATCCCTAGTATCCACTATGTTCTGAGATTGATGTTGCTATGACTTTGCTATGCTTAATGCTTGTCACTAGGGCCCGAGTGCCATGATTTCAGATCTGAACCTATTATATTTTCATGAATATATGTGAGTTCTTGATCCTATCTTGCAAGTCTATAGTCACCTACTATGTGTTATGATCCGGCAACCCCGAAGTGACAATAATCGGGACCACTTCCGGTGATGACCGTAGTTTGAGGAGTTCATGTATTCACTATGTGTTAATGCTTTGGTCTGGTACTCTATTAAAAGGAGACCTTAATATCCCTTAGTTTCCACTAGGACCCCGCTGCCACGGGAGGGTAGGGCAAAAGATGTCATGCAAGTTCTTTCCATAAGCACGTATGACTATATTCGGAATACATGCCTACATTACATTGATGAATTGGAGCTAGTTCTATGTCACCCTAGGTTATGGCTGTTACATGATGAACCACATCCAGCATAATTCTCTATCACCGATCCATTGCCTACGAGCTTTCTATATATTGTTCTTCGCTTATTTACTTTTCCGTTGCTATTGTTACAATCACTACAAAATACCAAAACATTACTTTTGCTATCGTTACCACTACTATCATATTACTTTGCTACTAAATACTTTGCTGCAGATATTAAGTTTCCAGGTGTTGAATCAATAAATTTGGGTTGAATACTCTCACTACAAAAAAAATACACTTCCGTGATGATACGTGTTTGTCACAGTAGGTCGTGTTTTTTGTCATGCATGTACATCCATGACGATTTTATGACAGAATCAAGATAGTCATACCTGTGTTGTCGTAGAAGTGTTCCATGACATTACCAAAATTATCATCACGGAAGTGTCCACTTCCATGACGATAAATCGCGCGTCACAGAAGTGCTTTCGTCAAGGGTGACCGACACGTGGCATCCACCATAATGGAACACCGTTAAGCTATCGGGTCGGATTTTGGATCCAATAACCCGTTAACAACCCTGACCAATGGGAAATTTCCACGTGTAAAATTCTGATTAGCCGAAGGAAACATGTGTTGCCTCACTGTTGGGACAGATGTCATCCACTCATTGGACAGGAGGCGCCTATGATAGGTCGACACGTGGCACGGCCCAACAGTGGCCCATTCCGGTGAAAAAGGTCAGCCCAGTAAAAATTAGCAGGCCGGCCCATATAAGGCCTACTTGTGTCAGGTCCATTTAAGCCCACGGCCCATACGATATGTGCCAATTCGGCCCGTCAATAGCCCGTTAAAGATTTGACACCATTGCAGCCCATCGTCAGTTCGAGCCCGTTAATAGGCCGCTATATATTTGGGCTCAATATCAGCCCGATGAGATTCCGGCCTGTTAACGGCCCATTTAATGGATGGGCCAATTTTTAGGATGTACATCTTTCGGCCTTTTACCGACCCATTTAAATGTTGGGCTAATTTCTGGCCTAGTGTGTCTTTCAGTCTGTTGACGACCCATAAATCTGATGGGTCATTTGTAGTCGGACCTGAGTTTCGGCCTTTTAGCAGCCCATTTAAGTGTTGGGCCAATTTCTGGCCCGGTGTCACTTTCATCCTGTTGACGGCCCATAAATCAGTTGGGCCATTTGTAGTCGGGCCTGAGTTTTGGCCTTTTAGCGACCCATTTAAGTTTTGGGCCAATTCCCGGCCCTGTGTGCCTTTCGGCCTATTAACGGACCGTAAATGAGTTGGGCCATTTGTAGTCGGACCTTAGTTTTGGCCTTTTAACGGCCCATGCCCTTCATGGTCCAATACCAGCCCGGTTTCTCTTTCGGCCTGCTAAAGGCCCACAACACAGTTGGGTCATTTACAATATGACCTGACTTTTGGCCTCTTAGCGGCCCATGCTCTTCATGGTCCAGTACAAGCCCGCTGTCTCTTTCGGCCTGCTAAAGGCCTACAGTATAGTTGGGCCATATGTAGCCCAAACTTAGTAATGGCATGTTAACGGCCCGTGAAATAAATTGGGGCCAACTATTGCCCGCTTCGATGTCGACCTGTTAACGACCCGGGAGGTAAGAGGGCCAACCATTAACTTTCAGCCTAGTAATGGCCCATTAACTTAATGGGCCCACTAAAGTTCGCTCATGTCTTTAGGCCAAATTAGATAATTTGAGCCCATTACGACGAGCAATTATGCACAGGACCAAAACCGATCAAGCAAAGGTATGGCATACAGGGAATAACGTTGCACATCCAGCATATATTATAGGAAATTACATCCACTGGGCAATCAAAGATTGATGCCAGTGCAAATAAATGAGCAGAACCTAACCACCTACAACATCACAATCTGCAACCTTAGCACAGATGACGCCCATAAGCATGTGGGCAAGTTCTTGCTGCTTTGCTACACTGTCTCTGAAAACATTGATCAGTTGTTGTGTCGTACGACTCTGCACCTCTGATTCATCCACCATTTCCATCATTGCTTCGGCCATTAATTGGTTCACAAACATACATTTATTCCTTTGCATTCGAGACAGAGGATACTGAACAGATTCAGATGGCGATTTTGGTAGGCTTGTATTATTGATAGTTGAGAGTGTCTCGACCACTTCGTCATAACATAAATTAGGACGGGAACCAAACAGATTAATCATGAGTTATTGCCATATTACCTGGCCTAGATTTACTGGAAAGAAACAATGGGGTTGCCTTGCTGTTTTCAGAGTTTGTCTTCTTATCTTTAGCAGCCTGCACAAAATTAACACACTAACATTGCTATCATTGGCCAAGTCAGATAATAGGAAAGCAACATTGACACAACGAACGTTTGGGCAACTAGCCTACACCAAATTAACACAATATGGCACAGCTATCATCAACCAGGTAAGGTAATACGAAAGCAACATTGACACAATGAATGAATGGGCAACCAGAAAAGAACTACAATTCAGTAATGTGCTTGATATGAGATAGTACATTCATGCAGCTCAGTATGCAGAACTACCAGGCAGTGTTCCTTACAAAAATCAACATTAGCGCCTTTAACATTTTGCTACAACTAATTTTAGATCAGATAAAGGTTAGATTCACGTCGATTAACAAAATACATGCTGATGTAAAAATATAGTGATATACAACAGGTACTTACATCAGCATTGGAGAACAGAGAATTCCCGCAAGATATTTTCCTCGAATACGATCCCAATGGAGGAAGTCTTGTATCATTTAACCTTATTTTCTAAAAGAGAGATGGGTAAGAAACATGTAGAAAATACGATCAGAATGCTATAAAATTTCATGATGCGAGGATACGCACACACTTCTTAGAATGGAGTTGACATTCTTTTGCTGGGCTGGAGCGGACTAGTTCTTTGGCCACTGGAATCTGCTTATTATCAGTGGGAGTTGGGTTTCTCTGTGCTGGAGCAGTATCTATGAAAAATGGAGTTAGTTTATTATCCCCTGGCGTTTGGATCTTTTGCAAAGATCTGGTTTGTAACCCTTCAGATTCTAACATAGTCGTCTTCGCCATGCATGCCTTATATAGAAGAATGGTGATTCAGTTATAAAACATGCTACAATAGAGATAGAATAGGTATTGAAGAATAGAAAGGCATGACATATTGACATGTATTCCCTCCATCCGGAAATAAATGGATGGGTCTAGGCGTATTTTAGTTCTAGATACATCCAGTTTTATCCATTGCTGCGACATTTAATCCGGGCGGATGGATTATGATGTAAGAGCTAGGGATACGACAGGACAACACAGTAAAAAACACTCTAAAACCCACTGCAGAACCAAAGTATTCAAACCCACTGATATGAGATAGTACACCCATGCACCTCAGGATGCAAAACTACCATGCAGTTTTCCTTGCAAAAATCAACATTGTGGCCTTTAATCATACATTTTGCTACAACTAAATTTAGATCAGATAAAGGTTGGATTCACGCCGATTAACAAAATACATACTGATGTAAAAATATAGTGATATACAATAGGTACTTACATCTACATTAGAGCACAGAGAATTCCTGCAAGAATCTTTCCTCATAAACGATACCATTGCAGAAATTCTTCTATCTATTAAGCTTATTTTCTAAAAGAGAGATGGGTAAGAAACATGTAGAAAATATGATCAGCATGCTATAAAATTTCATGATGCAAGGATATGCACACGCTTCTTAGAATTGAGTTGACATATTTTTGCTGGACTAGAGCGGACTAGTTCTTTGGCCACTGGAATCTGCTTATTATCAGTAGGAGTTGGGTTTCTCTGTGCTGGAGCAGTATCTATAAAAACTAGAGTTGGTTTATTATCTCCTGGCGTTTGGATCTTTTGCAAAGGCCTTGTTTGTAACCCTTCATATTCTAACATAGTCGTCTTCCCCTTGCGTGCCTTGTATAGAAGAATGGTGCTTTAATTATAAAACATGCGACAACAGAGAGATGGAATAGGTACTGAAGAATAGAAAGGCATGACATATTGACATGTATTCCCTCCATCCGGAAAAAATGGATGGTTCTAGGCGTATTTTAGTTCTACATACATCCTTTTTTGTCCATTTTGGCAGCATGTAATCCGGACGGAGGGAGTATGGTGTAAGAGCTAGGGATACGACAGGACAACATAGCAAAAAAACACTAGTTGAATGTAAAACTGTATGCTAGCGGAATACGTACAGAAATAACTAAGGCAACATACACGTGTATGATTGGGAAAATAAGATGGCATTGCAACAGAGCACTAGAACAGCACTTCAATGTAAAAAACATGGTATGGTAGACATATGAAGTACATACTGATGAATAACAATGCATAAGATATTCAGTAGCATGATGTCCAAATTAAGCAGATGGAATTGCGATAGAGTAGAATGACAGTACTTGAATTTGAAAACATGTTATCATGAATGGAATAGGTACTGAAAAACAGGAAGGCATGACATATTTACATGCATGATCAGCATGCTAAGCACATGGCATTGCAACCGAGTAGATACACTCCAGGACATTATATGCATGTTGTACCCATATCACAGGCCAAGTTAGAGCAAGGACCTTGTGGGGTGAAGAGGATTCATCATCTTTCTGCAAGTCTTCTAAAGAATTACCTTTACATGTTCCATCATATTGGGTATCATTGACATCAAGTTTATTGGCCTTTACATTGCTCCGTGAGGTTCTTGTGGATATATCAGTGTGTGCAATTATATTTGACATGCATGGAAGACAACTAGTAGTTAGATTTATGTAATGAGTGCCTGTAGGAGACGACATAAATAGTAGGACTGGGGTTAACTAGCAGCAACAGGTCTCATAAACTAAAGGGAGAACACAGATGAAAGCTACAGAATATGTATCGTTTGTACTCGAGATTAACTAGATGGCACACAAAAGTATTAAAGAACAACATAGGTAATACTAGAAGTGGTATAATACTATAATCACCAGCCTGTGGGATAACATTGGCTAATGGATGATAACTATGGAACAACGTTACCTAAAGAACAAGTATCTTAGATGAACTATGGAACAACGTTAACTCCTGAACAAGGCCCGTAAGAGATCCGCATGAATATACAGTGAAATGTGATGATCTATTTTCCATGCTTAGATGAATAACAAAGCCATAAATGTTTCACACAAGTAAGATGAGGGTACAACCTATCTGGCTGCCATCCATAGGAGTGAGCATCATGTGATGACTTGTCGATGGCCCTGTAGTTGTTGTGGTTGTCCATGTCGGGCATGCGCATTCGATGCAGGGAACTATTGAGTGGGGACTATAGCTCCATTATGGTGTATGCTTCCCTTGTTGGAGCAGCTGCGGTGAGTCGGAAGATGGTGTGTCTGAAGATGCAGATAACACATAATGTTTAGAACGACATATCTCTTTGATCTGAAGAAATACACTAAGAGATCAACAGCAAGGTATGAGAGTGGTCACACGTCTGTTGACTGAAGACTAAACTGGGGTCACACAATTTTATTTTATTTTGGTACTGTCCGATCTACGCCGGATGGCTGGCCGTCTTGTGCCTCCCAGCTGACACTGTTCGGAATCTTCCCCGAAGAGCCAGCGACCAATGACAGAGCAGCCTGCCTCCGTCGTCCGTGGCCCCGGCCAAAACCCCGCTCCCCGCCCCACTGCACTGCCGTGGTTGCGCCGCCCCCGGGCCAATCCACAAAGACTCCCCGTCATCCAGATCCGGCGGTGGCAGTACCTTCAACCCACGCAACTCTAAAAGATAGCCATCTAAGCACTTCTTCCGCGGCGAACATGCGGCCCCGCACCCTTATGTTAGACACCAGCCAACCAGCAGCCTAGGAGCTCCGCTGCCTCGAGGGGTGCTACTTCCCATTGGGAATCGATTGGCTCAGAATAAAAATTCAGACAACTGACGCCTAAATACAGTGATTTGAGATGAGGGTGCAACCTATCTAGCGGCATGGTGAAGTAGGCAGGTCCAGCTGCCGAGTCGGTGAGGCCGGCGCGGTTGCGGTGGCGACCGGCGGCAAGGAAAGAGCGATGTCGTGATGGTCGACGGCTACGCGGAAGCAGCACCAGGACTCTAGACGGATCCGAAGTTGGAACCACTCCGGCGCCGTGAACAACGGTGGGGGTGAATCGGCTGCGGTACAGTTCATGCGGCCGTCGTCGAGGCAGCACCAGCAGCACGGAGTAAGAGGCACATGGCCCAGTGCACGACGGCAAATGGACAGCGTCTCCAGCATTATGGAGGAGGGCGGCTGTGAAATTAGTGCGGTGGGGGCGCCATGGAGGTGGGTCTGAGGTTTCGCGGCTCGGGGTAAGGGAGCTTCCCGGGGAGAAGGTGATTTGGTGCCCACGAGGTATGAATGGGGGGCGGGGGGATTGGGAGGGGAGTGGAACCATGTCTTACGGACGCATTTGTCTAAAATGTGAGGGGGAGTTATAGTTCTACCCTTGCCTATAGGCATCTCAGCTTGGGTCTGTGTACTGAGGGTCGGGGATAGTAGAGTAACTTTGCTTCTCCCCAAATAGTGGGCGGGAGCAATTTTGGGCGAGGAGGGTGCGTTTTGAACTATAGTGGGCGCGAGCGATTTCGGGCGAGGAGAGTGTGTTTTGAAATAGTGGGCGCGAGCTATTTTGGGAGAGGAGAGCGTGTTTTGTCGACCATGGTTTATGAATTATTCAGCACATGTCATTTTGTCTGAGGAGAAGGTGCGCTTGGATGAAGTTACGAACCTACCCTCGATGTACAACGGGCCAATTGATGCGTGTTCCACACAGGACGGTAATTTCGCCTCTCCCATTTATTTGCTCAGGCGAATTCCACCGAGCAGAGAGGATGTTTAACAGTTCGTTCAAATTTTGGGAGAACGAGCATCCACGTCTACCTTACCAAGTCGATTCGGATCAAATTTTGAAATATTAGCTTGCCACTTCTTTTTTAGATGGAGAGATGATGCTCGGGAGTAATGTGTTTTTACATGCTCGTTGCTAGCGATTTACTATATGAAAAATAGTTGACCCCACTCAAAAACGCGAATCAAACCCAAAATGAAATATCTCGATTCAATGAAATAGCTCGT
Organism: Triticum aestivum; assembly: GCF_018294505.1. Taxonomy (NCBI): domain Eukaryota; kingdom Viridiplantae; phylum Streptophyta; class Magnoliopsida; order Poales; family Poaceae; genus Triticum; species Triticum aestivum. The sequence continues at coordinate 75,708,886 of NC_057800.1, forward strand.
TCAGTGGGTCAAAATAGTGAACTAAATCCAAAATTGAACACCTCAATCGAGTAGCATGTTGTATAGTATTATAGTACTCCATGAACATGTTGAAAGTCAAATTAATGAACGTGTTTGATATACACATATATCCGTTCATGCGTGGATTGCAGACAACATGTTCTCCAATTTAAATATTTGAATGCAAGTTTATATCGAAACATGGTTTATATCAGTCTTTGATGCATAAAACGTGACCTCCCCCTCTCCCAGACTCCTGTTCTCTCTCTCTCTCTCCCTCGCTCTCTCTCTCTCTCTCTCTCGCTGACAATCTTCAATTATGTCGCACGCATCCGACACAAAAACCTTGTTGGTCTCTCTCCCTTTCTCTCCATCTCTCTCTCTCTTTGTGTGTGTGGGGGGGGTCTTTCTAGCTCGCATGCATATATACACCATCTATAGGTCTCTCTCACACACTATGTATGATACTCTAGCTAGTCCAAGCTAGATATCTTGGGTGCACTCATCGTACGCACACAAATTCCTTGGCTCTTTGCCCGTAACCCTCTCACGCACCACTATGTCAT